>NC_091433.1:89318063-89617052 GCF_964237555.1 Oryctolagus cuniculus
CTCTTACATGATGGTTTAGTGAGGCTCAGGTGCATGATGGAGAATGCATTTGCAGAGCCTGCAGCAAGGTTGGATGGGCACAGAAAGGTGTAGGTTTTTTCTGGTGTGGAGATGTGGCACAGATTCTCCTGGCAGTCTCCAGGCTCCTCTCTGCTCACTCGCTCAATGCCTGCCCAAATCAGTGGCAACTTTCCTGTACAAATGTGTTAATATGTGGAGAGCATAAAATTGGTGTGGGTGTAATATCCTTTGGTTTATGTTTATAAATATTTCTTCAGTGAGTCTTACTGTGTATATGGCAATATACCCTTCTTTTCCCCATGTTTTGAACATTATCATGAATTTGTCACTTCTGATATTGTCTCTGCTTTCAATAAATAGTACATATGTGTATGCATATAATATGGAGTAAATATGACAAAATGTTAAAACTGTTGAATTTAGAACTAAAATGTAAACCTATAAAAAATAAAAATAAAAGCCCTATTAGTATAACTGAAAGTAGGATGCTTAAATGGATTCATATATATTTGCCTTTTACTTTAAATGCTAGTGTTAAAACATTCCATTTATCCCATAGTGTACTGACACAAGTGGAGGGTGTTTTCTATCTTAAGCAATGAAAGAAAGTCCAAATCATTTCTAATAGTGCTTAGTGCATAATATATTTACCTGTATTTTTTGTTGTTGTTTGCAGAGATCTCCTATGTGGGCGATTAATTTGTACCTATCCAAGTACAACTCCTTACAACAGAACAGGCCCTGGTATAATTTATGCTCTTGTAAGAAGTAAATTATGTGTGACTTTAGACTACAGATTGAATGAGTCAGATGCAGATCCAATGGATGTCCGAAACGGCTCTGCCTGTGGTACAGAGAAGGTAAATGCTTTAAAATCTACTTTTAAGATATAGCATTATAGGCTCAATAGGCTAATCCTCTGCCTGCGGTGCCAGCACACCGGGTTCTAGTCCTGGTCAGGGCGCCAGATTCTGTCCCGGTTGCCCCTCTTCCAGTCCAGATCTCTGCTGTGGCCCGGGAAGGCAGTGGAGGATGGCCCAAGTGCTTGGGATCTGCACCCGCATGGGAGACCAGGAGAAGCACCTGGATCCTGGCTTCGGATCAGCGTGCTGTGCCGGCCGCAGCGGCCATTGGGGGGTGAACCAACGGAAAAAGGAAGACCTTTCTCTCAGTCTCTCTCTCTCTCTCTCTCTGTCCACTCTGCCTGTCAAAAAAAAAAGATATGGCATTATAATCACTGATTTAATAAACATATAAATGTATGTATCAAATTTTATTTCACTTCTGGTAGCATCTGGTAGCATACTTGGTACATAAAGTGAATATATTTAATGAATCTCCAGATAGTAAGAGTATAATCGAAATGTCTTTCAAAATTTCAGTGTTAAGGGCAAGAAAACTCCAAGTATTTCAGGAATGTAGTGGGGAGAGATGAGATCATGGCAATATATTGAGGTTAAGTACTTCATGGCATGGAATGTCATAATTTTTCTCAGAGAATAGAGTGGGAATCCTATTGTCTTATACAAGTTCATCTCTTTGGAGCTCAGTTTTTAAGAGCTGCCTTCTATTAGGCAGCTTAGAATCAACTCTCACTTCTTATTGGTTGACATTAACCAGATTGTCATATTTCAACACTATGTAAATAGGAGGTAATAATAGCAATTATAGCAATAATAGCTCATAGAAATGGCTAAATATAATTAGTTTTATTATTGTTTGTTATCAGTATAATTTTTGTATCTGAAATCAGTGAAAAACCAGAGGGTATGAATTCACCTAAAAAACCTATTTATTCATGAGGAAATATAATATAAAATACATAGCTATAATATGAATAGTATAACTATTATATAAACTTTAAGATTTTAAAAATACTATCAGCATTTCTAGTGATTCTGCCATAGAATGCCTCAATTTAACTTTTTTGTCTTCTTTTTTTAAAAAATTCAACTTTATTTGAAAAGCAGAGTTGCAGAGAAAGGAAGGAGAGAGAGAGAGAGAGAGAGAGAACACTTCCATCATCTGGTTCACTCTCTAAATGGCTGCAATGGCTGGGGTGGAACCAGGTCAAAGCCAGGAAACTGAAGCTTCTTGCAGGTCACCCATGTGGATGTCGGGGCCCAAGGATTTGGGCCATCTTCTGCTGCTTTCCCAGGAGCATTAGCAGGGAGCTGGATCAAAAATTGCTCAGGAGCATCTTGAACAAATAGGATGTTTGCATCACAGGTGGAGGATAAACCAGCTGTGCCACAATGCCAGCCCCAAACATTAAGTTTTAATGACAGATGCACATAGGTTTGAATTCTGAATCTGCCACTTGATAGATTATCTTCAACATATTATGTCATATAGTTAAGCTTTAGTATCTCAATTTATACATATGCATATGTTGCTGGATAAACTTCTAGTGGTTTTACAGTTTAAACACAGTTTACTAGAAGGAAAGCATGTAATCTAGTTGATGCTGGTTTCATTTTTTTATGCCTAGGAGAAATACATCCCTTCTTGAAGGAAGTTTAGGCTGGAGAGCTCAGTAGATGTTTATGTTATGAAGCCAAAACAACTAAAAAATGCAAAATTGCCAACAGACTGAGATTATTCAGTTGATAATTTATTTTTTTCTTGTCTTTTCTTTTTTTCCCAACTTTTTAAACTTTTATTTAATAAATAAAAATTTCCAAAGTACAGCTTATGGATTACACTGGTTTTGCCCCCCGTAACCTCCCTCCCACCCAAAAACCTCCTATCTCCTACTCCCTCTCCCATCCCTTTCACATCAAGATTCATTTTCAATTATCTTCATATACAGAAGATCAATTTAGTATATACTAAGTAAATATTTCAACAGTTTGCACCCACACAGAAACACAAAGTGTAAAGTACTGTTTGAGTACTAGTTATAGCATTAATTCACAATGTACAGCACATTAAGGACAGAGATCCTACATGAGGAGTAACTACACAGTGACTTCTATGTTGATTTAACAATTGACACACTTGTTTATGATGTCAGTAATCTCCTGAAGTTCTTCTCATGAGTTACCAAGGCTATGGAAGCCTTTTGAGTGTGCCAACTCCAAACTTACTTAGACAAGGTCATAGTCAAAGTGGAAGTTCTCTCCTCCCTTCAGAGAAAGGTACCTCCTTCTTTGATGGCCCATTCTTTCCACTGGGATCTCACTCACAGAGATCTTTCATTTAGGTGTTTGTTGTGTTTGTTTGTTTTTGTTTTTTTTTGTTTTTTTTTGCCACAGTGTCTTGGCTTTCCATGCCTGAAATGCTCTCATGGGCTCTTCAGCCAGATCCAAATGGCTTAAGGGCTGATTCTGAGGCCGGAGTGCTGTTTACGACATCTGCCATTCTATGAGTCTGCTGTGTATCCCGCTTCCAATGTTAGATCATTCTCTTCTTTTTAATTCTATCAGTTAGTGTTAACAGACACTAGTCTTGTTTATGTGATCTCTTTGACACTTAATACTATCATTATGACAAACTATAAACTGAAACTGATCATTTGACTACTGAAATGGCATTTGTACATGCAACCTTGATGGGATTGTATTGGAATCCCCTGGCACGTTTCTAACTCTGCCATTTGGGGCAAGTCCGAATGAGCATGTGCCGAACTGTACATCTCCTCCCTCTCTTATTCCAACTCTTATAATTAACAGGAATCACTTTTCAGTTAAATTTAAAACCTAAGCATAATTGTGTGTTAATTACAGAGTACAACCAATAGTATTAAGTAGAACAAAAAAAAAATACTAAAAGGGGTGACAGCACAAGGGCTGATTAAGGCATTGTTTCTCATAGTGTCCATTTCACTTGAAAAGTTTTCCTTTTTGGTGCTCAGGTAGTTGTCACTGAATACGGAGAACATATGATATTTTTCCCTTTGGCTCTAGCATAATTCACTGAACATGATGTTTTCCAGATTCCGCCATTTTGTTGCAAATGAACGGATTTCATTTTTTTTTTACTGCTGTATAGTGTTCTATAGAGTACATAACCCATAATTTCTTTTTCCAGTCTACTGTTGATGGGCATTTAGGTTGATTCCAGGTCTTAGCTATTGTGAATTGAGCTGCAGTGAACATTCAGGTGGAGACAGATCTTTTATTTGCCAATTTAATTTCCTTTGGGTAAAATCCAAGGAGTGGGATGGCTGGGTTGTTTGGTAGGGTTTATTCAGCTTCTGAGGAATCTCCAGACTGACTTCCATAGTGGCTTTACCAGATTGCATTCCCACAAACAGTGGGTTAGTGTCCCTTTTCACACACATCCTCGCCAGCATTGGTTGTTGGTAGATATCTGTATGTGAGCCATTCTCACCGGGGTGAGGTGAAACCTCATTGAGATTTGTATTTGCATTTCCCTGATTACCAGTGATCCTGAACATTTTTTCATGTGTCTGTTGGCCATTTTGATTTCCTCTTTTGAAAAATGTCTATTGAGGTCCTTGGCCCATCTCTTAAGTGGGTTGTTTGTTTAGTTGTTGTGGAGTTTCTTGATCTCTTTGTAGATTCTTGTTATTAATCCTCTATCGGTTGCATAGTTTGCAAATATTTTTTCCCATTCTATTGATTGCCTCTTCATTTTCCTGGCTGTTTCTTTTGCAGTACAGAAACTTCTCAATTTGATGCAATCCCAATTGTTAATTTTGGCTTTGATTGCCTGTGCCTCTAGGGTCTTTACCAAGAAGTCTCTGAATGTGCCTATATCTTGCAGGGTTTTCCAATGTTCTCCAATATTTGATGGTGTCATGTCGTCCATTTAGATCTTTGTTCCATGTTGAGTGGATTTTTGTGTAAGGTGTAAGGTAATGGTCTTGCTTCATGCTTCTGCATGTGGAAATCCAGTTTTCCCAGCACCATTTGTTGAATAGACTGTCCTTCCTCCAGGAATTGGTTTTAGATACTTGATCAAATATAAGTTGGCTGTAGGTGTTTGGATTGATTTCTGGTGTTTCAATTCTGTTCCATTGGCCTACCCATCTGTTTCTGTACCAGTACCATGCTGTTTGGATTATAACTGTCCTATAGTATGTCCTGAAATCTGATCTTGTGATGCCTCCAGCTTTGTTTTTGTTGTACAGGATTGCTTTAGCTATTCAGTCCTCTTTGCTTCCATATGGATTTCAGCATCATTTTTTCTAGATCTGAGAAGAATGTCTTTGGTATTTTGATTGGTATTGCATTGATTCTATAAATTGCTTTTGTGAGCATGGATATTTTGATGATATTGATTCATCCAATCAATGAGCATGGAATATTTTTCCAGTTCTTGGTATCCTCTTCTATTTCTTTCTTTAAGGTTTTGTAATTTTCACCGTAGAGATCTTGAACGTCCTTGGTTAAGTTTATTCCAAGGTATTTGATTGTTTTTGTAGCTATTGTGAATGGGATTGTTCTTAGCAGTTCTTTCTCAGCCATGGCATTGCCTGTGTATACAAAGGCTGTTGATATTTGTGCATTGATTTTATGTCCTGCTATTTGCCAAACTCTTCTATGAGTTCCAATAGTCTCTTAGAATTCTTTGGATCCCCTAAATAAAGAATCATATCTTCTGCAAAGAGGGATAGTTTGACTTCTTCCTTCCCAATTTGTATCACTTTCTCTTTCTTGCCTAAGACTTCCAGAACTATATTGAACAACAGTGGTGAAAATGGGCATCCCTGTATGGTACCAGATCTCAGTGGAAATGCTTCCAACTTTTCCCCAGTCAATATGATGCTGGCCGTGGGTTTTTCATCAATTGCTTTGATTTTATTGAGGAATGTTCCTTCTATTTTATCAAATGCTTTCTCTGCATCTATTGAGATAATCATATGGTTTTTCTTCTGCAGTCTGTTAATGTGGTGTATCACATTGATTTGTTTTGCGCACATTAAAGCATTCCTGCATACCAGGAAAAAAATCCCACTTGGTCTGCATGGATGATCTTTCTGATGTGTTGTTGCATTCTATTGGCCAGAATTTTATTGAGGATTTTTGTGTCTATGTTCATCAGGGATATTGGTCTATAATTTTCTTTCAAAGTTACATCTTTTTCAGGCTTAGGTATTAAAGTGATGCTGGCTTCATAGAATGAATTGGGGAGGATTCCCTCCTTTTCGACTGTTTTGAATAGTTTGAGAAGAATTGGAGTTAGTTCTTCTTTAAATCTGGTAGAATTCAGCAGTGAATCCATCTGGTCCTGGGCTTTTTTTTTTTTTTTTTTTTTTGCTGTGAGGGCATGTATTACTGTTTCAATTTCTGTCTCAGTTATGGGTCTGTTTAGGTTTTCTATGTCTTCCTGGTTCAATTTAGGTAGGGTGCATGTGTCCATGAATCTATCCATTTCTGATAGCTTTCCCTGTCTTCTGTCTCATAAGTCCTTGCAGTAATTTCTGATGACTCTGTATTTCTGTGGTGTCTTTTTTTACATTCCCTTTTTCATATCTGATTTTATTGATCTGGGTATTTTCTCTTCATTTTTAGTTAGTTGGGCCAATGGGTGTCAATTTTGTCTATTTTTTCCGAAAAACAGCTCTTTGTTTGGCTGATCTTTTGTAATGTTATTTGGGATTCATTTCTGTTGATTTCTTCTCTAATTTTAATTATTTCTCTTCTGCTACTAATTTTGGGTCTCATTTGCTGCATTTTTTCTAGATTCTTGAGAAGCATTGAAAGCTCATTTATTTGGTGCCTTTCCAATTTCTTGATGTAGGCACCCAATGCTATAAACTTTCCTCTTTACACTGCTTTTGCTGTATCTCATAAGTTTTAATATGTTGTGTTGTTATCCTCATTTACTTCCAGAAAGTTTTTGATTTCTTTTTTTGATTTCTTTGATGACCCAGTGTTCATTCAGGAGCATGTTATTCAGTCTCCATGTGTTTGCATATGCTGTGGGGATTCCTGAGTTGCTAATTTCCAGCTTCATTCCACTGCTTTCTGAGAAGCTGCATGGTAGTATTCCAATTCTTTTGAATTTGCTGAGACTTGCTTTATGGCCTAGTATGTGGTCAATCCTAGAGTAGGTTCCATGTACTCCTGAGAAGAATGTTAAGCGTAGGATGAAAAGTTCTGTAGATATCTGTTAGATCCATTTGGGCTCTAGTGTCGTTTAAATCCACTGCATTTGGGCTATAGTGTAGTTTAAATCTACTGTCTCCTTGTTGATCTTCTGTCTGGTTGATCTGTCTATTTCTGAGATTGGAGTATTGAAGTCCCCCAGTACTATTGTATTGGAGTCTAAGACTTCCTTTTTTTTTTTTTTTTGACAGACAGAGTGGACAGTGAGAGAGAGACTAAAAAGTCCTTCTAATCCTTTCTCCCTCTCCATGCCTTCAGGAACTCCTAGAACCTGAATGTTGGGTTTTTTAATAGTATCCTGAAGATTCCCGACAATATGTTTTAGATTTCTAATTTCCTCTTCTTTTCTTTGGTTTCACTGTGTACTTTCCTGTGCTCTGTCTTCTAAGTCTGATATTCTTTCTTCTGCTTCACTCATTCTGTTTTTAAGGCTCTCTAATGTGTTTGTCATTTGATCTGTTGAATTCTTCATTTCATTGTGATTTCTCGTCACTATCACAGTTTCATGTTCTACTAGTTGTTTCATTTCATTTTGATTCCTCCTTAATATTTCATTTTCATGAGAGAGATTTTCTATCTTGTCCATTAAGGATTTCTGTAGTTTGAGAATTTGTTTTTGTGAACTTCTTAATGTTCTTATCAATTTTTTGAGATCTGCTTCTTGCATTTCTTCTATCTCATCATCTTCATAAACTTTAATTGGGGTGTCTATTTCATTTGGGGGCGTCATAGTGTCTTCCTTGTTCTTGTTACCTCGGTTTTTGCATTTGTTGTTTGTCATATTGGATATATTCTTTGGTTTCTTCGGAGGTGTTTTTTCTCATTATACTGTGACTCTAGATTAAGTGGACTGTCTGCTTTTGATGGATCCTTAGAGGCTGTGATGGATGTGGCCAGAGAGCTCTGTTTGGTTCTTCAGGGTTAAAGGTGTGCCAAAGGTGATTCACCCAGATTGTTCTCTCGCTCAATCTCTCTCTCTCTCTCTCTCTCTCTCTCTCTTTTTTTGACTCAGTTGGGATGTAATTCCACACAGCTGAGTGGAATTGAGAGTAGTTGATGTATGAAATCTGGCCCCTGTGGGTATTCGTCTGCTTATCACTGGGGCCACACAAAGAGTTTATGCAGCCCTCAGTGTGGTCTCAAATTTCTCTGCCTTCTCTCGTCAGGTTGTCCAGGTTACTGAGTTTGTGTACTCATTGAGTTCTCTTGCCCCCCCTCAGTTTTTCACAGTCTCAGTTGGTTAGCTCCACACTTTCATTAGGTGTTAACCTCCTGTCATTTCTCTCCACCAGAGTCAGATTTTTCTGCTTGGCTAATGAGGGGCACCCGCTTTACATACGCAAAATGGCACGCACCACTTTACATATGTAAAATGGTGCCTGCCCTTTGTCTTGCTCGGTTTTGTAAGGTGAGTGGAGAGAGAGGCTAATGTCCATGCTGGTTCCCCTTATTTGTTCATTTTTTCTCTTCTCCAGTCAGCCTGGTGAAATTTCCCCAGTGGGGTTTCAGGCCTCGTTCTCTGCAGGCTCTTTCTGCCTTTCTCCGCCAATGTCTCGGGTTACTGAGGTCTTTGTCTCACCTCTCCTTCCAGCTTAGGCACACACACTCTGTGGCGCAGCTCCCGTGGCTCCCATGGTTCCTGCGGCTCCGGGGGCTCCCGCGGCTCGGCTTCCGTGCAGTGGGCGACCTTGCTCTCCCCGTAGGTCCTCCGTGTCACATCCACTAGATCTGGAAGAGTTTCCTCTGCAACTTTTTCCTGATCCTTTTTCTGAGGCTACAGTAACTCCACTTTTATTAAACTATCTTTTCCCGGACTATCGGTGCGCGCTGTCACTATTCCACCATCTTGGCTCTGCCGTATCCCAAAGATATTTCTTTTTCTTTTTCTTTCTTTTCTTTTCTTTTTTTTTTTTTTTTGACAGGCAGAGTGGACAGTGAAAGAGACAGAGAGAAAGGTCTTCCTTTGCCGTTGGTTCACCCTCCAATGGCCGCCACGGCCGGCACACTGCGGCCAGCGAACCGCACTGAACTGAAGGCAGGAGCCAGGTGCTTCTCCTGGTCTCCCATGGGGTGCAGGGCCCAAGCACTTGGGCCATTCTCCACTGCACTCCCTGGCCACAGCAGAGAGCTGGACTGGAAGAGGGGCAACCGGGACAGAATCCGGTGCCCCGATCGGGACTAGAACCCGGTGTGCCGGCACCACAAGGCAGAGGATTAGCCTATTGAGCCACGGCACTGGCCCCAAAGATATTTCTAATATACACTTTGAACTTCCTGTGATCTTTTACTGGGAGGTTTTCTTCCTTTACCTTCTTTTGTATTGATGGCCGTATTTCTGTATTTCTGTATGTAACACATCTTTAAGCATCTTTTGCAGGGCTGGACGAGTGGTAACAAATTCTTTCAATTTCTGTTTGCTATGCAAGTTTTTTATTTCACCTTCATTCACAAATGAGAGCTTTGCAGGATATAATATTCTGGGCTGGCAGTTTTTCTCTCTTAGTACTTGGGCTATATCTCGCCATTCCCTCCTAGCCTGTAGGGTTTCTGATGAGAAGTCTGCGGTGAGTCTAATTGGAGATCCTCTGAGAGTAATCTGACGTTTCTCTCTGGCACATTTTAGAATCTTTTTCTTTTTGTTTCACTGTGGTGAGTTTGATTACAATGTGTCATGGTGAGGATCTCTTTTGGTTATGTTTATTCAGGGTCCTATGTGCTTCCTGTACTTGGATGTCTCTGTCCTTCTCCAAACCCGGGAAGATTTCTGCTAGTATCTCACTAAAAAGGAATTTTATTCCTTTCTCTCTCTCCATGCCTTCAGGAACTCCTAGAACCCGAATGTTGGATTTTTTAATAGTATCCTGAAGATTTCTGAAAATATTTTTTTAGATTTCTAATTTCCTCTTCTTTTCTTTGGTTTGACTGTGTACTTTCCTGTGCTCTGTCTTCTAAGTCTGATATTCTCTCTTCTATCACAGTGATTCTGTTTTTACGGCTCTCAAATTCATTTGTCATTTGTTCCATTAAATTCTTCATTTAATTTTGGTTTCTCTTCAATATCACAATTTCATATTGTACTAGATTCCTCATTTCATTTTGATTCCTCCTTAAGATTTCATTTTCACCAGAGATATTTTCTGTCCTGTCCAGTTTGGATTTCTGTTGTTCATGAATTTGTTTCTGAAAACTTCTAAATGTTCTTATCATAAATTTTTTGAAATCCATATTTTGCATTTCTTCTATTTCATCATCTTCATAATCTGTATTGAGGTGTCATGTTCATCTGAGGACATCATAATGTCTTCCTTGTTCTTGTTTCCTCGATTTCTGCATTTATTGTTTGGCATTGTGGAGATATTCTTAGGTTTCTTCTTTTTTTTCCTCTCTGTGGTGGCTTTTCTCATTATACTGTGACTCTAAATTAAGTGGACTGTCTGCTTTTGGTGACTCTTTAAGGGCTTGTGTTGGGTGTGGCCAGAGATCTCTGTTCAGTTCTTCAGGGTTAAGGGTGTGCCAAAGGTGACACACCCTGGTTTGGCATGGTAAATATTTCTCTCTCTCTCTTATTTTATTCAGAAGGGAAGTAATTCCACTTAGCTGAGCTCTTCTCCTTGATGGCAGTCAGTGCCTGAGTGCTAGCCCCTGTGGGTATAATATTCGTCTGTTCTGTCTCAAGGACCACGCAAAGGCTCTGTGCAGTCCTCAGTGTAAGACAGATTCCCCTGCAATGTCTCCCACTGGGTAGCCAAGGTTACTGAGTTTGTGGTGTCTCCCACTGAGAGTATTCACTCATGTCTCAGGCTCACCGTGAGTTCTCCCACACACCCTCATTTTTCTTTTCACAGTCCCAGTTCATAAGCTCCACATATTCACTAGGTCTTAACCTCCTTTTATTGCTCCCCACCAGAGTCAGGTTTTCCTGCTTGGCTGAAGGCGGGGCACAGCTCTGGGATGGCGCAGCTGTTACGTATGTCCAAAATGGGACCTGCTGTATTGTTTTCCCCGCGTTTTTAAGGTGTGCAGAGAGAGAGAACCGTGTCCATATCATCCTTTTTTTTTTCTCTCTCTCTCTAGTTAGGCTGGTGAACTTTCCCCCATGGGGCTTCAAGCCTTGTTCCCTCTAGGCTTTTCCTGCCACTATTCCTCCAGTGTCTCGGGCTACTGTGGTTTTACCTCACCTCCCTTTCCAGTGCTGGTGCATAGACTTGGCGGCTGGGGTCCTGAGCTGTGGG
The DNA here is from genome assembly GCF_964237555.1 of Oryctolagus cuniculus. Classification (NCBI taxonomy): domain Eukaryota; kingdom Metazoa; phylum Chordata; class Mammalia; order Lagomorpha; family Leporidae; genus Oryctolagus; species Oryctolagus cuniculus. The sequence goes on from NC_091433.1 coordinate 89,329,396, forward strand.
CGCCCATGCCCTCCACTTTGGTCCACTCTGTCCCACTAGTTCTGAAAGAGTTTCCTCTGCAGTTTTTTTCCCTAACTCTTCCCTGAGACTACAGTATCTCCAGTTTTATTAAATATCTTTTCCCAGACTGTCGGTGCACTCCCTCCCTATTCTGCCGTCTTCTCAGTTGGTAATTTAATAAGAATAGCATCATTTTTATAGCATGGAATATTCTGTGAGCTATTGTGTGAAAAGAAATTTTCTCAGCTTTTTGTGACATTATAAATTAAATACAATAAAATATTCTTGACAATTTTGTTTTTGTAAGTCAGCATTCTTATATAGTAGGGCTCTTATCTCAATTTCAACTGTGCCAGGGATACAGAAATGGTTGTTAAATGCACACCACTGCCAATTTTCAGTGAGAAGTGTTTAAAAAGGTTAAATTGAGGGTTCAAAAGGATTAAATTGGAGGCAGCATTGTACTGCAGTGGGTTAAGCACTACTTGAGATGCTGGCAGGCCAAGGTGGAGCAATTGTTCCAGTTCCTGCTGCTCTGTTTCTAATCTAGCTGCCTGCTACGTGCCTGGGAAAGCAATGGGTGGTGGCCCAAAATCTGGGGGCTTGTTAATCATGTGGGTGGGCCATACTCCTGGCTTTGGCCTAGTCTACCCATATCCTTTCTGTAAATCTGCCTTTCAAGTACATAAAGTAAGTCATTTTAAAAAAGGTTAGATTTGGTTTATAAAGCTTTTGTGATTCCATTTCTTTGAACACAGTTGTCCTCTGTTTAATGTTTGTAAGGAGGCACTCTCTTGTTCATTATCTCATTTTAACTTAGAAACAACAAATGTTATTTACTTTTTAAAAATAACATTTTTTAGAAAAAAAAGTATTCTTTTACTCATGTGAGAAAACTGCAGTCTATGGAATTCGAGATTGCTGGTATTAATGGAGTTAGGAATATATCCTTAGTAGTCTACAAATACACTTTATTTTTGAAATTAAAACTTTTTTTTGACAGAGAAAGAGAGACAGACAAGCATGGCATACTGAGACAGTGAGAGAGAACCCTCATTCACTGGTTCACTCCACAAAGCCAGGAAACTTAGAATCACTGCCACTTAAAGTGAAAGCATGCCCTATCACTTGAGGCATCATTTGTGGTCTACTACAGTGCAAATTAGGAGGAATTCAGGATCAAGAGTGGAGCTGGGACTCAATCCCAGATATATTTAATCACTAGATTAAATGCCTACACCTACTTACTCTATCTTTAAACTTAAAAGCACCATGTCTGCATTTTTAACATTTCATAATAAAATAATATCATTAGATTTAATAATTTTTATTATTTTCATTTCAAAGTCTGGGGGAGGAAGACAGAGATAAGGAAGGTGAGGGGGAGAGAGAGAGAGAGAGAGAGAGAGAGAGAGAGAGAGAAAGAGAGAAATCTGCAGCCACACCAAAGCTGGATTGCTGAACTAGTCTGGCTCTTCCACATGGGTGAGAGTGACCCAAGAAATTGAAATGTCTGCTGCCTCCTAGAGCAATAGGAACAAGCTGAATCAGAAGTGAAGTATCTGGAACGTGAAATAGTAACTTAACATTTGAACCAAATACTCGTCCTCTCTATTATATTTTAACAAAAATTCTATTATCTATATTAAATACTTAGGGGATTCTATTAATAGCTCATAATTTATGGAAACATGTGCCATGATATATTATATTGATTTTCTTTCTATGCAAAATTTTTTGCATACAATGAATGCAAGACATTCTTTTAATTCTCTGCTGAAGAATAGTTTTGTTAGATTCCAAGGTATTATAATTAAGAGTGGTTCTTTGTTTATGTTTTTTTTCCATGATAGCTGTCGCTCCCCCTCTTCCTGGAGGAATGACACTAAACCCTGCCTAGGTTCCCTATCTGAGTCACGGCACCATTATGTCGCTCCCCCTCTTCGTGGAGGAACGACACAGGACCCTGCGCTGTTCTTTTGTCTGCTCGGCCCTCCCCGGGTTTGCTGCTGGTTCTTCCCGGGTTGGCTACCGACCCTTCCACCTCTGTGGAAGGGCGGCTCCCCCTGCCACTTTCCCCACTTCCGCGGGGGAGTGGCACACCACCGGCCGGCTCTCTCGGGGGCTGCACAGGTGTTCCTCAGGTGTTCCTGGTGCATGTTGTCTCTCTCCTCCTTTATAATCCTCTTCCACCAATCCCAACTCTGCTACCCACACTCCGAGTATGCTGCTCTCCTCCAATCAGGAGCAGGTCCTACAGTTTATTGGTTGAACTGGAGGCAGCTGTGTAGAAGCTGTTACTCCCTTCTCAGCGCCATATTGTGGGAGAGCAGATGCATAGAATAAGTCTTAATTCCAGTAACAGTCTAGTCCGAGTTGCTCCCCACAATAGCCAATCTACTTTCATTAATATTCAGCATGTTCTATCCTCATCTTTTCAAATAATTACGTATTTTAGTTTAGTTTTAGTTTTATAGCACAGTTGAGTGTATGATACAGCAAGTTTCCAAATGTCCCATGCCATCTATATTGCACACAACCTACCCCACTGTCCACAACCAACATCCGGGTAATACTGTTTTTACAATTGGTGTGATTATGTTGACTCATCATTATCAACCAACATGAATAGTTTATATTAGTGTTACCTGCAATGTCCTGAAATACTTGGAGATTAAATAAAATGCTTTTAAATAATTCTGATTGAAAAAACTGTCACAGAAATTCTATTTTGAACTAAATGAAAATAAGACTTCTCCAAATTTGTAGAGTACAGCAAATTTGGTGCGTAGAAGGGAAATTTATAGCATTGAATGATTATGATTTTATGTTATGAATTTTAATGTTATGTTGTCTGAACTCTAAATAAGAAACTTTTTGATATGTTTTTCTTTAGATTTGTATAAATAGAAGGTGTGTAGAATCAAAAGGAGTTAAATTTACATCAAAAAATTGTACGGATGTATTGTGCAGTGGGAATGGAGTAAGTAAGCACGTTTCCCTGAATCACATCTCTCTTGGCCTCTAACCATTCATCAGTTTATCAGTGTTTATTGGGTGCCTACTTGTGCTAGGCCCTGCAGTATTCGGCTTAAATGTAGAGCTGAACTGAATTAATAAACTCAGCAGCTATAATACATTTAGATTTAGGCTCTAAAACTTGGGGGAAATTACAGATTTCCTGTTTAACTTATTACTCTTTATCTGCCCAGTGTCTCACAATTTCAATATCACACACTAGAGTGTTGCATTTGTCAGAGATGATGACCTCCACTAACACATAAAAGCAGCATGCAAAGTCAGTAGTTTACATTGGGTTCACTCTTGATGTTACTCATTCTATGGATTTTGACAAATACATTATGCAATGTACACTCTACAGAATATGTAGAAATACAGAATATGCCCTAAAAATATGTAGCTTATATATCCATCCATCTTTATTTTTAAAAAATTTTAATTTAATGTTTGAAAGGCAAAGCAAGAGTGAAAGAGATACAGACAAGTTGAAAATGTTTGTACACTATGCAAATGATAAAGGATTAATATCCAGGATATATAGTTGAAAATGTTTGTACACTATGCAAATGATAAAGGATTAATATCCAGGATATATAAAGTGCTCAAGAAACTCGGCAACAGCAAACTAATGATCCAGTTAAGAAATGGGGAAAGGACATAAATGGGCACTTTTTAAATGATGAAACACAAATGGCTAACAGACGAATGGAAAGAGGCTTAGGATCACTAGCAATCAAGGAAATGCAAATAAACACCTAATGAGGTTTTGCCTTATTCCAGTTTGAATGGCTATCATCCAAAAAATCAATCAATCAATCAATCAATCAATGCTGGTGAGGATGCTGAGAAAAATAATACCCCTAATACATCATTGGTTGGAATGTAAAATAGAACAGTCATTATGGAAGACAGTATGGAGATTCCTCAAAAATATGAAAATAAATCTACCAGCCACATCCTCTTGGGAATTTACTCAAATGAAATGAAATCAGCACATGAAAGACTATCTGTATCCCCCATGTTTATAGAAGCTCTATTCACAATAGGTAAGACATGGAATCAACCCTGATGTCCCTCAACTGAAGACTGGATAAAGAAAACGTGATGTGTGTGTGTATATATATAAATATAAATATATATATATATATATATATTTAGTATGGAATGCTACTCAATCATAAACAAGAATGAATTCCTGTCTTTTGCAACAAAATGGATTCCATTGGAAACCATTATACTTAGTGAAAGAAGCCCAACCCCAAAAGACAAATATTTGTTTTTTCTGATATGTGGTAGTTAATATAAAAATATAAGAATGAAATGGATATCTTATTATGTAATCACTATTTTTGTCCCTCGTTTTTATCCTGTGGAACAGTGCTCTTTCTACTTTTTACTTGTTAAATATTATTAATAGTGGTCCATTAAAACTGTGATTGTAAAGTAAATGGAAATTATGTCTTTTTTTTTCAAAAGTTAAAGAAAAAAAAAGAAGAAAGAACAAGTGGGAATTGAGGGAGGGAAGAGGTTGGGAAAGATGTGTGATTATCTTCTTAGAATTTTATCTATGAAATGCATAAAATCTGCCATTTATATTAAAAGTTTTTTAAAAATCAGGAGGAGAGAGCAAAGGAGGACATGCACACACACACACATAATCTTTCATGATGTTGGTCAACTTTCTCTGTTTCTGTTTGCAGTATATTCTGAAGTATCATTTATAATACTGGCCGCATGATGACAAATTATTTCAATTTTTGTTTGTCTTTGAAGATATTTACCTATATTTATAAATGTGTTTATACTTTAATGAGAATAATATTCTGGGTTGACAATTTTGTTTTCTTTAAGAAATTGGACTATGTCTCTTTCTCAGCCTATAGTGTTTTTGCTGAGATATCTGCTGCCTATCTAATTGGAGATCATTTAAAAGTAATCTGACATTTTCTTCTTGCACATTTTAGAATATTTTGTTTATGTTTTACTTTTGAAAGTTGGAATGTAATATGTTGTGGTGAATGCCTTCTCTGATTATATCTATTTGGGGCTCTAATTGCTTCCTGTGCTTGGATGTGCATGTCTTTCTCCAGATTAGGGAAAGTTTCTGCTGTTATTTCACCTAATAAGCTTTCTACAGGGCCAGGACTGTGGTGTAGTGGGTAAAGCCGCCGCCTGGAGTGCCGGCATCCCATATGGGTGCCAGTTCGAGTCCCGACTGCTTGTCTTCCAATCCAGCTCTCTGCTATGGCCTGGGAAACAATAGAAGACAGCCCAACTCCTTGGGTCTCTGCACTCACGTGGGAGACCTGGAAGAAGCTCCAGGCTCCTGGTTTCAGATCGGCACAGCTCCAGCCATTGCGGCCAACTGGGGAATGAAACAGTGGATGGAAGACCTCTCTCTCTCTCTCTCTCTCTGGCTCTCCTTCTCTCTCTGTGTAACTCTCTCAAGTAAATAAATCTTAAAAAAAAGTTTGCTAAGCCAATCTGTTTCCATTCCTTCAGGACCTTCTAAGACATATATTAGGTTATTTGATGATATCCAATAAATATGGAATACTGCTTTTGGGTGTTTAAAATTTTTTGTCTATATTTTTCTACTCATCTATAATGGATTTCAAATGCAGATATCAAAAACATTTATTGGATAAGGAATAACCTCCTCAATGGATGTTGGTGGGAAAATGAATATTGATACGTAGAATGAATCTAGATGCCTCCACCCAGTTCTCACTAAAATGCAAGAAATCAACTCGAAATTTTCATCAGGTATGAAACCTTGAATCTATGAGAAAAAATCCAGAAAACATTTCATTCAGTTGGTTCAGGCGATGAATTTTGGTTAAGATTTCAGAAGCAAAAACTATAACTTTCTATCAAATCAAAGCAAACAATCAAAAGAGGGAAGATACCACCCCCAGAATTAGAGAAAGTATTTGAAAATCCTTCACCCAGTAAGGTATTAGTGTCCAGAATATATATAGAAGTAAAAGAAAAAAAAGCAAAGAACCACCAAATAATCTAGCTAAAAATAGGCAAAGGATCTCAATAAATGTCTCTTAGGAGAAGACATACAAATGGCCGATAAGTATATGAAAGAGATGTTCAAGAGCACTTATAGCAGATAATATCAGATAATCAAAAGCTTAAACAATTAATTCATCCTGGTCAGAAAGGCTATTATTTATAAAGTAAAAATACCAAATATTGATGAGGATGTGGAGTAAGAGGAACTCTTATACTCTCTGAGTGGAAATGTAAATTAATATAATCATTATGGAATATATATGGTTTTGTAAAGCTAAAAAAATATAGTTTCTTTAAAAAAATACCATGTGATTCAGCTATCTCATTGCTGGGTATATATAAAAGAAAACAAATCAGTTTATTAAAGGGACATATACACTCCCATGTTTATTACAACACTATAATAGCTTAGGATGAAATTAAGAACATGTCCATTGGTAGATTAATGGACAAAGAAAACATTGTGTATATGTGTATATACAATGGAACATTCATCAAAACATTTAGCCCTGTTATTTGCAACAAAATTGATGAAAAGAGAGGATTTTATATCATGTGAAATATTGTAGAGACAGAAAGATAGTACTACATGTTCTAATTCTTTTCTGAAAATTTAAAAGGCTAATTTTGTTTAAGTAGTATAATTTGTAGAAGAGAGTATAATGGTGATTACTACAGGCTGGAAAAGGTTTGAGAGAAGAGGTAGATAGAATGGTTAAATTACTGATACAAACATGCAGTTATATAGGAGGAATAAGTTCTGGTGTTCTACAGCATAGCAGAGAACTTCCCACCTCCTGAATGATATATAGATATCCAGATACAAGAAGCTCAAAAGGTTCCTAACCAGATTTACCCCAAGAAAAAGACATTCTGCAAGGCATATTATAATCACATTGTCAAAATTTAAAGACAAGAAGAGAATCATAGAGACAGAGAAAAGTTGTCAAGTTACACATAAACAAAAGCCTGTGAAGCTAACAACAGACTTCTCAGCAGAAATGCTACAATCAAAAAATTACGGGATCATTTATCTGAGGTCTTGAAAGAAAAAACAAAACTAATGAATAATATATCCAGCAAAACTCTCCTTTAGAAAGTGAGGGAGATATAAAATCTTTCCCAGCATTCAAAAGCTAAGGGAATTCATGACAACCAGAGGAGCTCTACAAAATCCTGGATCTCAACATTGAAAGTACAGGATAACAACAGCCATTATGAATACATACTACAGTATGGAATTTATTAACAGAGTAGGTATGCAAAAGAGAAAGAGAATAGAATCCTACCTTATCATAACAAAAAGCCACCAAAACATGAAAATAAGTAATAAGAATGGCAGAATGAAACAGAATATAGAAAACAATCCATTAGCAACCAACATGGATCTGTGCATTGAGTGATGTATTTCATTTCAACACTACAATGTGCTCCAAGCCCAGGTTAGAGATAAGTCTCATGATGTCTCTTTGCTGGTTACTTTATGGAATTTATATGATGAGTATCATATGGATGAGTATCATAATGATCCACAGAACACCTAAGCTTTCAAGTCTGGACAACCTGGGACCATGATTCCCACAACATAGTGCCATTAAACAGCCTGGCTGGTGCAGTATTTGATGCAGGGAAGATTATTTGGAAATAGCAAAGGAATTTCGTGAAGCTATGGAACTGTTCTGTTTCATGATAATGGTATAGGATACATAGTTTTATTTGTAGAACTCATTGAGTTGTATCTCTATAATCTGCTTGTTTGTTTTCCATACATACCTTTTAGCTCAAAGTGAAAAATAGACCAAGAATTAATTATTGAACTATAATTATTAAGTTTTATGTTGCTGTGGTATGATAAACAATTAAGGAATTTTAATTAGTGTATTATAAACTTGAGCAAATAATTTAATGTGCTAAGCATCATGGAGACAATATTTCTTACTCTTTGAGGTAGTAGTTTTAAACATGGAAAATTAGAAGTTTAGAAATTATCCTGTGATATTATGTTGGATTTTGACAACTTTTCTCATTTTTATGTTTGATATATAGAAATAAATATACATATGTATATATTTGTGTATAAATTTAGGGATAGACACAGAAGAATACACACATGCCCACATGCATAGGTTTCTCCTTTTTTTAAACTTTTTTTTAATAAATATAAATTTCAAAAGCACAACTTTTGGATTATCCCAGCTTTTCCCCCTGTAACCTCCCTCCCACTTGAAACCATCCCATCTCCCACTCCCACTCCCTCTCCCATCCCATTCTTCATCAAGATTCATTTTCAATTATCTTTATATACAGAAGATCAGTTTAGCATACATTAAGTAAAGATTTCAACAGTTTGCACCCACACAGAAACACAAAGTATAAAGTACTGTTTGAATACTAGTTATACCGTTAATTCACATAGTACAACACATTAAGGACAGAGATCCTACATAGGGAGTAAGTGCACAGTGACTCCTGTTGTTTACTTCACAATTGACACTCTTGTTTATGGTGTCAGTAATCACCCTAGGCTCTTGTCATGAGTTGCCAAGGCTATGGAAGCCTTTTGAGTTCGCCAACTCCGATCTTATTTAGACAAGGTCATAGTCAAAGTGGAAGTTCTCTCCTCCCTTCAGAGAAAGGTACCTCCTTCTTTGACGGCCTGTTCTTTCCACTGGGATCTCACTCACAGAGATCTTTCATTTAGTTTTTTTTTTTTTTTTGCCAGAGTTTCTTGGCTTTCCACGCCTGAGAAACTCTCATGGGCTTTTTAGCCAGATCCCAATGCCTTAAAGGCTGATTCTGAGGCCCGAGATGCATAGTTTCTCAAGATTTAATTTTTCAGACTTCCTAGAGTTAATGACATGTAAGTAGTAATGAGAAAATTTAGCCCCTGGACTTTCGTTTCCTTTTTTTAAAACAAATAAATTGCCTATTTTTGTTAATATTTGTTTAAAAAGGAAGAGAGAAACAGCAAGAGAGCAAGCAATCTCATCTGCTGGTTTACTCTCCAGATTCCCACGACAACTGAGGATGAGTCTGCTCAAAGCCAGGAACTCAAGCTCAATCTTTATCTCCATGTTTGCAGCAAGGACACAAGTACTTGACCCATCACTTGCTGTCTTCAGGGACACACATTAGCAGGAAGTTGGGAAGAAGAGCAGAGCCGGGACTCTACCCTAGTCATGCTGATATGTGATGCTGGCATGCCCTGCAGCAGCTTAACTTCTTTGCCAAAATACCACGCCCTAACTGCTATTTCTAACTGCTATTCTCTAAAAGAACTCAAGGCTCCTTGGAGATAAGGCTGATTCAAGGACTGGGGCATGAAAAATACCATATTAGCTATGATCTTGTTTCACCAGAAAGTAAGATAATGTTCAAAGAATGTTGGAATTCAGGCACAGAGAGGCAACTACCACGTGGCCCCACTTATATGTGAAATCTGAAATAGGTGATCTCACAGAAATGCAGAGTATAATACTTGTTACTGGGAACAGGATGGAGAGAAGGTGGTCAACAGATAACTGAGTTATATTTAGAAGGAAGTAAGTTCTGGTCTTCTGTGGGACAGTAGGGTGATAGTTAACAGTAATGCATTAAGCATTGTTTTTTTAAAGTGGTTAGAAGAGGACTTTTAATGTATTCATCATAAATTAATAATAAAAGATTAAGGAGATTTATATTCTAATCTCCTGAATTGAACCTTAGTCAGTGTATACATGAATCAAAACATCACATTGTACCTCATACATATGTATAAATGTTATATAAAAATTAATTTAAAATAATGTTGCTGGTATCATAAAGATAAAATTCAGTTTGACAGGGCTTCTACCAACCAAATAGGAGGGAATTAATTCATCTATATAAATTATGATAATAATGAGTTGTGGCACATTGATCAAAGTAATACCTTTTATTTTAATAAATAGTAAATAATAATTTGGGTAAATGAAAATATTGTATATTTATAACAACATAACTTACTTCATTAATATACCAATAAAGATTTTTTTTTTGGATGAGGGAAACTATTGCCTAATGTTATAATCAGTATTGAAGGAGTTATCAGTGGATTCTAACTAGTGTATAAAAGTTTTTTAAAGACGAAATTAGGCAGAAAAAGAGAAAGGAAGTAACAGAGAGCCCACCTATCCTTTTGTTTACTCCACAAGTGACTGCAACCCAATCCAGTATCACAGTCCAAGTCCCCACATGGTGACAGGAACCCAATTACTTGAATAATCTTCACTGCCTTTACTGATCTGCATTAGAAGTAAGTTGCAATTAGGAATCCATGCTGGCAGTGAAACCAGTATTCCAGTTTTGAACCTCGGTATCTTAACTGCTAGGTGCAGTGCCTACTTCTGGGCAACTATTTTGTGAGATATTTATATAATTTGAAAATATCTCCCTAAAATGGCATATTAATTGCAACTGACTACTAAAACTTTATAGTAGGAAATCTTGGGAAAATAGTATCTTGCAAAAAATTCAAAGTAACAGTGACAGTATTTTGTGACAAATTGACATCATGTGTCTCCTGAGAAGTTTTTAATGTAGTTCAGGGATACAATATTCATGATATTACATTGAGACTAAGATCCAGCTAAGACCAAGAAGTTGAGAGATGCTTTATTTTATTTTGAAAGAGAGCCCAACGTAGTCAAGAGCATAGCCTGTGAAACCAGATTCCATGGGTTTAAATTCTGGTTCTATCACTGACTAGTACTTCTGGCGAGTCAAATACATATGCCTTAGTTTCTTCATTTTTAAAGAGCAGACAATAATAGCCTTTACATCACAGGACTATTGGGAAGGTTTAATGAGTAAATCAATACAAAGTACTCAGAATAGGCTCACAGTCACTGCAGTACACATACTTACTATTGATTAATTCACACCCATTTACTATTGATTAATTCACACCTATTTACTATTGATTAATTCACACCTATTTACTATTTATTAATTTAATTTTTTTTCTTTTTTTAACTTTTATTTAATGAATATAAATTTCCAAAGTACAGAATATGGATTACAATGGCTTCCCCCCATAAAGTCCCTCCAACCCGCAACCCTCCCCTTTCCCACTCCCTCTCCCCTTCCATTCACATCAAGATTCATTTTTGATTCTCTTTATATACAGAAGATCAGTTTAGCATACATTAAGTAAAGATTTCAACAGTTTGCTCTCACACAGAAACATAAAGTGTAAAATACTGTTTGAGTACTAGTTATAGCATTAAATCTCAATGTACAGCACACTAAGGACAGAGATCCTACATGAGGAGTAAGTGCACAGTGACTCCTGTTGTTGACTTTACAAATTGACACTCTTGTTTATGGCCTCAGTAATCACCCTAGGCTCTTGTCATGAGCTGCCAAGGCTATGGAAGCCCCCTGAGTTCACTGACTCTGATAATTTTTAGACAAGGCCATGGTCAAAGTGGAAGTTCTCTCCTCCCTTCAGAGAAAGGTACCTCCTTCTTTGATGACCCATTCTTTCCACTGGGATCTCACTCATGGAGATCTTTCATTTAGGTTTTTTTTTTCCCCCAGAGTGTCTTGGCTTTCCATGCCTGAAACACTCTCATGGGCTTTTCAGCCAGATCCGATTGCCTTAAGGGCTGATTATGAGGCCAGAGTGCTGTTAGGATATTTGCCATTCTATGTGTCTGCTGTGTATCTCACTTCCCATGTTGGATCATTCTCTCCCTTTTTGATTCTATCAGCTAGTATTTGCAGACACTATTCTTGTTTATGTGATCCCTTTGGTTCTTAGTCCTATCATTATGATCAATTGTGAACAGAAATTGATCACTGGGACTAGTGAGATGGCATTGGTACATGCCACCTCGATGGGATTGAATTGGAATCCCCTGGTATGTTTCTAACTCTACTGTTTGAGGTAAGTCAGCTTGAGCATGTCCCGAATTGCACATCTCTTCCCTCTCTTATTCCCACTCTTATATTTAACAGCGATCACTTTTCAGTTAAGTTTCAGCACTTAAGAAGAATTGTGTATTGGTTACAGTATTCAACCAAAAGTATTAAGTAGAACAAACAAAAAAATACTAAGAGGGATAACATATTAAGCTGTTCATCAACAGTCAGGGTGAGGGCTGATCAAGTCACCGTTTCTCATAGTGTTCATTTCACTTTAACAGGTTTCCTGTTCACTTGTTGAAGTTAAATGGACACTATGAGAAACAGTGACTTGATCAGCTCTTGTCCTGACGGTTGATGTACAATGTAATACTTCATCCATTTTAGTATTTTGTTTTTGTTCTAGTACCATTGGTCGAACTCTGTAATTAACACACAATTATTCTTAGGTGTTTAAATTTTAACTGAAAAGTGATCCCTGTTAGAAATTTGGAAAACATGTTGAGTGAAATAAGCCAATCCCAAAGGGACAAATACCACTTGTTCTCCTTGATAGGTGACAACTAACAGCACCAAAAAGGAAACCTATTAATTTAATTTTGGATCCCCAGAAACTATTGGTTCCTAATGTTATGCGGGATCTAAGTATTTCTTGTCCCTTTGAAATACAAAATTTCTTTACTTTACACATCAATTAGGGTGTAGCAATTCAGAATTTTCCTGGGATTTCTGCATTTCAGAATATGGGGCCTAGATTTCAAGACTGTCTCTGTTATTGTTTCTTGCTTCTGCTGATGTGCATCCTGGTAGGCAGCAGGTGAAGGTCTCAAATAGTTGGGTCCCCACCATCTACATGGGAGATCCAGACTGAGTTCCTGGTTCCTAGATTTAGCCTGGCCCAGTCCCACCTGTTGTGAGAATCTGAGGAGTGAAACAGCAGATGAGAGAACTATCATCTCTTTTTCTATCTCTGTCTCTATCTCTCTAGATCACTATATCTCTGTATATATCTATATATTTATCAACTCTATTTCTCTCTATATTTATTTCAAATAAAATATCTGTATACATAATTTTTCAATCTTGGTTAAGGGTGATTAGTATTTCACCACCAGCCTGGGGAATGATACAGTTTTTTGTGTGGGCAGAATATGTCAAAGTGCCAACATGGACTCACTGAACATGGAGAAGAGAAGAGCTATTCACAATTAGCTCTGAGAGCTGATACAAGATCTCTCAAGCACCTCACTGGAAGGGTCACACAGTTTCATTCAAAATGTAAATGCACATTAAATTTAGTGGTAGACATTTGAAGGTTTTAAACTTCCTTAATGTGAATATTGTGAACTTCATTTTATAGATAATTTTATTCCTATTTCTTTTTGTTTGTTTTATTTTAAATTTTATTTTTTACAAATTCCATGTATTTCATGTATACAGATTTAGGAACATAGTGGTACTCCCACCTTACCCTCTCTCCCACTCATGCTCAACATTCATCCTCCTCCCTCTCCTGCTCCCACTCTTCATTTTTACAAAGATCTATTTTCAGTATACTTTATACTCTTAAGTTTAACCCTACACTAAGTAAATAGCTCAACAAATAGTATGAAGAAAAAATACTGTTCATCAACAGTAGAGATACAGGCTGTAAATAATCATCAAAACTCAAATGTGAATTTCACTCAAATACATTACATTTGAGGTACTCTATTAGTTACCACAGATCAGGGAAATCATAGAAATGCATTTTTGTGTAGGATACCAAGTATTTAATTTGAATATTATTTGATAAATAAATTACAAAAATGAAATCACATTAGTTGAAAACACAAAACTAAGCATGTTGACCATATGATAGTTTCACTTTCTATGAAAAAACATTTTAGTAATTTAGATTTTTAAAAATTATCCTAGAAGTGCACAAACTTCGGGGTATGCCATTGTTACTCAACCTACTATGGAGCAAATTGCCAACTGCAAAGGCGAGGATCATTGCCTGGGAAAATTGGTAAATATCTACCTCTTTAGATAGCCATTTAATGTAATTCTGACTTCCTTCACCCCAGTTTTACAACTAAGAGACTAATATTTGAAGTGAACAGGTAATTATACTTCTTTCAAGGAATGTAAACAAAGCACATCTTCTTAGACTTACTCTTTTCTAATATTAAAATACAATGATTGAAGCAGCCTTATTTTAAAATTTCTCTTTAATGATATTACTGACATTCTTATTCAGAATGTTTTCAACTTTCCCCTCCATCTTTACGATTCACCCTAGAAAAACTTTTACTATGTGTCTAGTAGTTTTACTGTGTTCCTGTTATACCAGTAGAAAAATTATGGAATTATTTTACTTCAAAGATTTTATAAATTAAACTTAAAAAGTCTATAAGTTACTGCTTAATAGATGACTCAAAGGACACTAGCATAGTGTTCTGTCTGTTTAACATAGGTTTATTTTCTTTCTTTCATTCTATTATTGATTTAGCAGATATTTATCAAACTCTTAATATATGCCAGCTGATAGTCTAGGCACTGGGGATGTATAGTAAGTAAAGTAAATACATTAATCCTAATGAGCATGTAGGTCTGCCAACATTATTTTAAGGGGAAAAAACAGAGTATTGACAGTCTGTTGGAAATGCTTTGGTAATCTAATCCTTTGAAAACCTATAACTATGCACATTTGGATAACATTGTATTATTCAGGTTTCTTGGCCACTTATTGTGCTACACTGAGAATTTGCTGTATCAGTTGTATAATATAGTATACTTCGGAATTTTCTGGGGCGTGACTTCCATGTTTTTAAAATGAAAAAATTGTAGAAATAGTTTCAAATGTTGTTATTCTAGATTTATTTTACTATGTTCTTCAAATAACAGGAATATTGTAATTTATTCCAAGTTGAAAGTAAAGTTGAATACTTTATTTTGTAATTTGATTTTGTTTCTTTTTAGATTTAAAGAAAGGCAAATCTTCTAGGAAGGCTGAAAAACATTGGTTTTTAGTTTTGTATATTGGTTTGCCTATTCTATTCATAGCCACTGCAATAATCGCAGCATGGGCTAGGTTGAAAAAACGTTCTGTCAAGGAAGAGGAATCGATAAGTAACGAGTAAGTTGAATTTGGGTTCTGGGGTTATATTTAGCAGCATTTGACTCTAGTAATGTGTGAGACAATATCATGAACAGCAACAATATATTTTCCTGAGATTTTGAATACTATCAGTGTTTAATTTTGTGAGAGTTGTCAATCCTAGAGAAAAGTTCCATGTACTGTAATGTACTCTGTGGCTGTAGGGTGGAAGGCTCTGTAGTTAAGCTGCTAGGTCTGTTTGCTCTATAGTGTAGATTAAAGTTTCCTTGTTTTTTGGTTTTTTTTAAAAGATTATTTTTATTTTACTTGAAAGTGAGAGTTACATAGAAAGAGAAGGAGAGGCAGAGAGAGAGAGAGAGAGAGAGAGAGGTCTTCCATCCACTGGTTCACTCCCCAGTTGGCCACAAAGGCCTGAGCTGAGCCGATCTGAAGCCAGGAGCCAGGATCCTCCTCCAGGTCTCCCACATGGGTGCATGGGCCCAAGGTCTTGCACCATCTTCCATTGCTTTTCCAGGCCATAGAGGAGAGCTGGATAGGAAATGGAGCAGCTGGGACTAGAACTGGCGCCCATATGGGATGCCGGCACTGCAGGCGGTGGCTTTACCTGCTATACCACAGTGCCAGCACTTACAGTTTCCTTGTTGATTTTCTGTCTCATTGATCTATCCATTGCTGAAAATGGTGTATTAAAGTACCCCCATTACTATTGTATTTGAGTCTATATCTCCCTTTAAATCCCTTAACATTTATTTTTAATAGCCAAGTGCTCTGTAAGTAGTACATATACATTTATAATAGTCACATATTCCTGTTGAATAGATCCTTCAATCACTATATAGTTTCCTTCTTTGTCTCTTTTAATAGTTTTTGTGTTAAAGTCTATTTTGTCTGATATTAAGATGGCAACACCAGCTCTTTTTTTTGGTTTCTGTTAGCATGGATTACCTTTTTCCAGCCTTTCACTTTCAGTCTGAGTGCATCTTTGTTGGTAATATGTGTTTCTTGTAGGCAGTAAATAGATGGGTTTTCTTTTTTAATCCATTCAGCCAGTCTGTTTCTTTTAACTGTGGAGTTTAGACCATTCATGTTCAGTGTGATTATTGTTAAGTACCGAGTTTGCCCTGCCAAGTTTCCATGAATAGTTCTGTTTATGTATTTTGGATTTTATTTGTTCTTTTGCAGAGTAAATGTCTGTGTTCATTTCCTTTTGTAGTGATGTTCCTGTTTCTGTGTGTAGCACATCCGTGAGCATCTTTTGTAGGCTGGAGAGTAGTTATAAATTCTTTCAATTTCTGTTTGTTGTTAAGATCCTTATTTCTCCTTTATTCATAAATGAGAGTTTTGCAGTGTACACTATTCTGGGTTGACATTTTTTTTTTCCTGTTAGGAACTTGGAGTATGTCCTGCTATTCTCTCCTTGCCTGTGGGGTTTGTGATGTAAAGTCCTGAGTGAGTCTAATTGGGTTTTCTCTGAATGTAATTTATTGTTTCTCTTATACACATTTTAAGATCTTTTCTTTATATATTACTGAGGAGAGCTTGGCTATAATGTGCCCAGGTGAAGATCTTTTCTGGTCGTGTCTACTGGGAGTTCTGTGTACTTCCTCTGTCCTGGATGTCTCTTTCTTTCTCCAGATTGGGGAAATTCTCTGTTATTATTTCATTAAGAAGGCCTTCTACTCCTTTCTTTCTTTCCATGCCTTCTGGAATTCCTAGGATCCGTATGTTGGGTCATTTGATAGAGTCTCGTGGCTCTCCAAACGTTATCTCCAAATTTATTAATTTCTTCTCATGTTTTGTTTGACTGTATTATTTCCAGAAATTTGTCTTCTGGTTCTAATATTCTTTCTTCTGTCTCACTTATTCTATTGTTCAGGCTTTCCACTGCATTTTTTTATTTGATCTATTGAATCCTTCATTTCTAGTACTTCATTCTGACTTCCCTTTAATATCTCAATTTCTTGGGAACACTTTTCATTTAGATCATGAATTTGTTTCTGATTGCTTCTAAGTAATCTGACGCTTAATTTTCTGAATTCTGTTTCTGACATATCCTTGATCTCTTCTTCTTCAGCTTCTATTGTTGAAGAAGAATTGTAGTGTCCCTTTGAGGGGCTCATACTGTCTTCCTTATTCTTATTAGGGTTTTTCTTTTGGTTATTTTTTGCATTTCTGGTTGCTTTTCTCTTTAATATGTGTCTCGGTGCTAGTGGTGCGATTTCCCTCTGCTATGAGCTTCTATCTGTCTGTGTGTTGCAAGTGTAAGTGCACAGCCCTGTCTCTGGAAGTCCTGCTCACTTCTCAAGAGTGATAGAGAGCTTTGGTGCACTAAACCCCACCTGTTGGGGCCGGCCTCACTTCTCACTGGTGTGTGAAACAAGCTCAGCATTTTGATATTCAAGATTTCTTGTTGTACAGCTTGCATGGAGGTGGTGGAAATTACTCTGAAATGTAGTGATCCTCATTCCTGGGTGGAGGGTGCAGTGAAGTGGCCCCCACAATTGATGGATGTATGCATGGCAGGTAAATGTGGTAGCCTTCTGCTTACATTCAAAGATGTAAACAAACAATATGGCTTTTCCCAGGTGGCTGCAGGTCCAGCTGGGGGTAGGGAGAAGACATAGATGGACAGGGGCATGCCCGACCTCTCCATTTGTTCCCCTATTCTTCCCATTTGGAACTTCAAACAGTTCACTAGGCTCCAATTCCCACTGCTCTCCACAGCTCCATGGACTCTCAACCACGCATCTCACCTCATTCATCCTGGGAGTTCTCTGCTGCACCTCTTCTGTGCCTCCACCACTTTTTGCTCCCTCGTGGTGGACCTGCTCAGTCCCTGTTGGACTCCTGGGCTTCTCTGTGTGAAATTCTCACGGATCTGTAGCCTTACTAACTCTCTATGTTGCCCTATGTGACTCGGAACGTCCTGTTGCTATATTGCCATCTTGGCCCACTGAATTTCTTTAACTCATGAATTTGCCACTCTTCGCTTCTGAGTAATCTTATGATTGTTCATTTGAATTCCTTTTCAGGCGTTTCATCAATTTCTTTGTCTTCTTTTTCTAATATTGCAGTGTTTATTCCTTTGGGGAATATTGTTGCTTCCTTGTTCTTGTTTCTTATACTTCTGTGTTTATCAATAGGCATTTGTGGAAACACATGGTTGTCTCCACTAATGGTTATATCTTTGTATTATACCTTTGTGTCTTAGTGATATTCTAAGTAGTATTGTCCTTCACTGAATACCCAGAGTTGTGTCCTTGGTGGAGCCAAGGAGCTCTGGTGAGTACTCAAGTGTGGAATGTGAATCTAGGGTGACACCCAATTTGAGTGTCATATAACTCCTCCAATGACAGCTCTGGGGAGTGTATGATCACTCATATTGGCATAATCAGAACCTCACTTCTTCTTTTCCAAGTGTTAGCGCACAATGGGTACAATCCTCACCCATGCTGGTGCAGCAAACACACAAAGGATCTCTGCAGTCCTCAGTATGAGCCTAGAACCCTCTACAATGACCCACCACAGGGAGAAAGGGAGCTCAAAGTCTCTGACACCTGATCCAGTGATTGGTCAGAGATTCAGCTAAACCCCACAACCTTTCATGCTCTCACTGGATTCCCACAGTCACAGTGTATAAGGCTCCCACAGTTACAGGATCCAGAGGATTCCCTCTTTGCCCCACAAGCTTGCCTGGTCGATGGAAAAAGCATAGTCATTTCCAGAGCCAGCTGCTTGTGGGTGCTTCACACAGTTTAAGCCCAGAGCCTGTAGTATGTTGAGAGGATGGGTACCTAGCCCCCTGTCAACCCTCCCAGCCAGAATCAAATTCATTGGGAAATGCAGATTTTTCCCTCTGGTAAAATCTCCTGATTGTGCATATGGGAGTTTCTGTAGCCTCTAATAGTATCAAGATGGCATAGGTTGCCAGCTCCCATACTGGGAGATGGGGAGAAAGAAATACACTTTTCCTTAGCTAGATTAGGTGAGTAACTTGCCTTCTGCTAGTACTTCAGGACAGACTCAAAGTCAGTGTGGTCAACAAAGGTTTCCCTCTTGCAATATCTCCAGTGGTGTGGGCTGCTGTAGTCTGCCCCCACCTCGCTCTCAGAAGCTAGTGTCACCTCCAGCCCCCAGCTGTGGGAGACACGTGTGGCATCCCCGCTCACTGCCACAAGTACACACTTTCCACACTGCTCCACCACATTACTTTTCTTTGTGTAGAATTTCTACTACAAACTTTTTTCCAACTCTCCTCTGGTAGTACACTTTCTCTGCTTTTCTTCCACTACCTCCTCCTGGTCAGATTCAGCATAGCTTGTCCCTATTCAGACATCTTGTAATCAGGAGATCTTTTTCTCATTGGTTAGGAAATAAACCATTGTTTTATAGGCCAAAATTTCCTTCTGTATGACTCCTCACCTTTCCTGCTGCAGAGAACAGTATCACACTGAGAGTTGTGTTTGTTACCTATTTTTACAATATGTGACTGCATCCATTTTACATTTCTAGTATTGTTTTAGATGTAATTTCAAATACCTTTACTTTGTAGATGCATTCCAATTTTTAATTCTAGTTTATGTGGTATCTCTTTTTTTTTCTTTTCCATGAAAAGCCATCTCAGAGATATTTATATTTTATTAATAATTTGAGGTTTTGGGTTTTGTTGATGTTTCTATATACCTTTGTTTTTTATATTGAGTTTTGATTTTTACCTCTTTTTCATTATTTCCGTTGCTCTGCTTTCTAATATAAACTATAAAGCTGAAACTTCATTTTTGGATGTTATTTTCTCTATAATCTCCAGCTCAAAAAGTATAATTAGTGTTCAGTAATGAATTATAATATTCTGACATGGGTGTTTGTTACAACAGTAAAACTGTCACTTTGGGATACCCTCATCCTTTGTCAAAGTTGCCGAGTTGGAGTCCTGTCTCCCCTTCTCATTCTAGCTTACTACTGATGTGCACCCTAGAAGGCCACAGCTAAGTGCTGAATAATATGGTTCCTGCCACCCATGTGAGAAATCCAGATTGAGTTCTGGGCTCCTGGATTTGAAAATGCCCAGCCCGAGCTGTTGCAGGTCATTTGAGGAGTGAACCAGTGTAGGGAAGTTCTACCTGTATCTCTCTGCCTTTCAAATACATAAAAAATAAGAAAGGAAATTCCAGTATTATTTCTCATTTAAATCATGAAAAAATGTTTTCAGTATTGCCCAATTGTATGACTTGTTTTCATTATTTTAGATCATTTTCTGATTTTATTGATGAGAGACCTGTCTGTGTGATTTAGATTATTCAATGTCGGAACTAGAAATGTAAATGTTTGTAGGTGTATGCTTCATATGTATGCTCCAATGTTTTTATTTTTCAACTTTTTAAACATTTATATATTTGAAAGGCAGAGTTATGGAGAGACAGGGAAAGAAAGAGAGAGAGAGAGAGAGAGAGCGAGCGAGAGCGCTATCTTCCATCTATTGACTCACTCACAAGAAGGCTGCAATGGCTGGAGCTCCGGCAGGACAAATCCAGGAGCCTGGAACTCCATCTGGATCTCCCATGTGGGTGGCGGGGACCCAAGCACTTGGGACGTCTTCTGCTGCTTTCCCAGATACATCAGCAGTAAGCTGCATCAGGATTGGAACAGCCAATACCTGGACTGGTGTTTACTAGGAATCAGGATATCACAGGTGGTAACTTAATCCTTTGTACCACAATGCTAACCTCTGTCCCAGTATTTTTATAATAGTTTTAAATTGTGTTGTTTCAAAATATCTTTATACTTTCTAATTTTTAATTGTGTATTTGACAATTTATTTTCCATGAGTGGTGAACTAACACTTTCAACCCATGATTTTTTTTTTTTTTTTGGAAGGCAGAGTTAGACAATGAGAGAGAGAGACAGAGAGAAAGGTCTTCCTTCCGTTGGTTCACTCCCCAAATGGCCGCTACGGCCAGCGCGCTGCGCCAATCCGAAGCCAGGGGCCCAGAGCTTCCCCCTGGTCTCCCATGCGGGTGCAGGACCCAAGCACCTGGGCCATCCTCCACTGCCTTCCTGGGCCACAGCAGAGAGCTGGACTGGAAGAGGAGCAACGGGACAGAACTGCCGCCCCAACCGGGACTAGAACCCGGAGTACCGATGCCGCAGGCGGAGGATTAGCTTAGTGAGCTGCAGCGCTGGCCCCATGAATTTAACTTTGACTACTGAAACATTTTTTCATGTTCAAAAACATATTTTAAGGCAATTACTAAGTGTATAATGTTGATTTTAGCTATATTTTCCTCATGTATTTTCTTTTTTCTTCAATAATATTTTCACTGTTTTGGGTAGCTGTACCAAATTTCTCTTTTAAAACTGGATTTATCTGGTGCATCTTTTTCTTATATCCTTATTCTCAGGGAGAGACAGAGAGGTCTTCCATCTGCCAGTTCGCACCCCAAATGGCCACATTGGCTAGAGCTGAGCTGATTTGAAGCCAGGATCTAGGAGCTTCTTCTCTGTCTCCCACATGGGTTTCAGTGGCCCAAGGACTTGGACTGTCTTCTGCTGCTTTCCCACATGCATTAGCAGGGAGTTGCATTGGAAGTGGAGCAGCAGGGACTTGAACCATCGCCCATGTAGGATGCTGGTGCTAAAGGCAGCAGCTTTACCCAGTATTCCGCAGAGCTGGCCCCTATTTATTTCCTAAGGATTTATAGTTGAGCCCTTGTCCAGAGACACTGGGTGTAGAAGAGTCAGAAAACCAAGGTGGTATATGATAGTTTTTTAATGTCTGGTCTCTTTGTCCTGACATCATTTGCTCTCTTCAGTTAAGAAACTGGTAAGATCGATAAACAAAACTATCAAAATGGTAGAAAGAATAGAATTTTTGAAAATTAGTTATACTTGTCAAAACCAGTTGTGGGGCCGGCGCCGAGGCTCACGTGGTTAATCCTCCACCTGTGGCACCAGCATCCCATATGGGCGCTGAGTTCTAGTCCCAATTGCTCTTATTCCATTCCAGCTCTCTGCTGTGACCCAGGAGGGCAGTGGAGGATGGCCCAAGTGCTAAGGCCCCTGCATGCACATGGGAGACCGGGAAGAAGCACCTGGCTCCTGGCTTCAAATTGGTGTAGCTCTGGCTGTAGCGGCCATTTGGGGGGTGAACCAACGGAAGGAAGACCTTTCTCTCTGTCTCTCTCTCTCACTGTCTAACTCTATCTGTTAAAAAAATCAGCAGTTGTATCCATCTAGAATATTATACTTGTGACAGAAATCAAATTCTAAGAATTAATTTACCAAGGATTGCAGAAGCTCTAAATATGGAAATAAATATTATAACTATATGAAAGGTTATGGTAATGGAGGCCTGGAGAGATTTTCAATGTTGTTGCTTTGGAAGGTTTAATAATGTAAAGATATTTATTTTTCCAGAATGAATGCACTATTATATTCAATACAATCTCTATCCATATACCAGCTGTGATGGAAGAGTTCCAAGATATTGCTTCATTATATGTATGATACATAGTTCACAAACATTCAAGTTAAACCCTTGAAATGTAGTTTCTTTTTTTTAAATATTTATTTATTCATTTGAGAGGTAGAATTACAGACAGAGAGAGGGAGAGACAGAGAGAAAGGTCTTCCATCTGCTGGTTCATTCCCCAAATAGTCACAATGGCTGGAGCTGGGGCAATTCAAAACCTGGTGCCAGGAGCTTCTTCTAGGTCTCTCACATGCATGTAAGGACCAAAGTTTTTAGGCCATCTCCCACTGCCTTCCTAGGCCATTGTCAGGGAGCTGGATTGAAAAAAAGAGCAGCCAGAACATGAACTGGCACCCATATGGGATGCCACTGCTGCAAGAGAAGACTTACCTATTATGCCACAGAGCCAGCCCCAGTTGCATGTATTTTGAAAAATAACTTGAAACCAAAATTGTGATTCTTCCTTGTTTGTTCTTATTTCTCAAGATTCTATTAGTGATTCAGAGTTCTATACAAATTTTAGTGTTGCTTTTTCTATATCTATGAAAACTATTACTGAGATTTTGATAGGGATTCCAGTGACTGTGGGATATCTTATTTGTACCTTACTGTCCTTATTTCTTTTCAGAGTTCTCAGTGTGTAGATTTTTCACCTCCTTGGTTAAACTTATTCCTAGGTATTTTATTCTTACTGAGGTAATTGTAAATAACATTGCTTTCTTAAAAGTCTTTATCAGATAATTTTCTGTTAATAGATGTAAATGCAAGTGATTTTTTACATTCATTTTGTATACTGAAACTAATGCATTTGGGTTTTTTTTTGGTTTTATAGTTTGTGGAGTTTTGAAAGTTATTTTATATATAAGATATTATCTATCAAAAGATAATTTCACTTTTTTGTAATTTATATTCCTTGAGTTATTTTTTCTTGCCTTTAGCTAGAACTTCTAGTACTATGTTGAATTGAGGATAATGGGCCTCCTTGTCTTTATCTTAGTGGAGAAACTGAAAGCATTTTACTTTTTTGTGATGTAGCTGTGTGCATGTCACATATCACCTTTATCATATAAGGTACATTCCTTCTATACCTAATATTGAAAATTTCATCATGAAAGCATGTTGACTTTTCTCAAATACTTTTCCTTCATCTATTTGGATGATCACATGATTTCAAAAATTATATTCATTTACTTACTGTATTCAAAAAGTAGGTAGAAAGGGATGGGGAGAGAAAGGGAGATTGATCTCCAGCCAGATGGTCACTTTCCACATGCTCATAAAATTAGAGCTGGGCTAGACCAGAGTCAGGATATGGGAAGTCAGTATTAGTCTCCCCCTGCGGGTGTCAGGGCCTTAACTACATGAGCTATCACCTGATACCTCCCAGGGTGCACATTCGTGTATTGTAGAATGGAGATCAGAGCCACGCATGGAACCCATGGATTCCAACATGGCACATTCATGTCCCTGTAGTCAGCTTACCTGCTGCACCAAATGCCCACCCCAATCATGAATTCTATCCTTCACTCTGCTAAGGTGATGTATCACATTGATTAATTTGTACACTATGAACTATCTGAATTCTAGGAATAAATCCTACTTGTTCATCATGTATGGTCCCTTTAATGTTTTGTTGAATTTCATTTATTCAAATTTTGTTGATGATTTTTCCATCTGTTTTCATCAGATATGTTAGGCAGTGACTTTCTGGTGGGATCCTCATCTAGTTTTGGCTTAAGGGTGATTCTCGCCTTATAAAATGAGTTAATAAGTGTCCCTCACCCACCAACCTATGGGAATATTTGAGAACTATTGGTTTTAATTCTTTAAAACTTGTTATAATATGTTGTTCTGTACTTTTCTTTGTTGTAAAAATTAAAAAGTGTTTTTATTAGCAATAATGGAACATTTTTGGGATACATTGCAACGTTTCAATAACTGTTACTGATACATGTTACAATATATATGCACGTAATGTACACTGATGCATGTTACAATATGTATGCATATATATATATATATATATACTGATAAAATTGGAGTAGTAAATATTTCCCCTCTTTAACAATTCTTTATTATTGGGGCATTGTAGCTCCTTTCTTCTATTTTCTGATTAAAATATATTAGATTATTGTGAACTACAGTCACCTCATTTAGTGGCATAACATTAGGAATTCATTCCTTCTAAGGAATTCTGATTTTGTTCCACTGTCCCACCTCCCACCACCTTCTGCACCCCTCTCAGTCGCTAGTAGTTACTACTGTGTTATTATAGAGGTTTTTTTTCCTCCCACTATGAAAAACATTTGGATTATTCCTTTAAAAAAAACTAGAAATATAACTTCCAAATCTTGGGAGATATTTGGTTGAAAGCTTAATCTAATTTTTATTGATTTGTTCATATTTTTATTTCCTGATGATTCAGTTTTAGTATGTAGTATCTTATGAATTTATCAGTATCTTATGAATTTACCAGTTTCTTCTGGTTTATACAAATTTTGCATATAATCACTTAATTTTCTTCTTGAATGTTCAGTTTTCTTCTTGGAGGAAGTACATATTTTATCAGGTATTACTATGATGGTTTGTTTTTAGTTATCTGATTCATATGCCTGAAATTGACTTTATTACATATCAGTTCTTTTTTATAGATAGAGAGGGAGGCACACACATTTGTTGGGGGGAGAGGAAGAGAGAGAGAGGGAGAAAGAATCATCTGTTTGTTGATTTATTCCCCCAATGATTGTAGCTGTCAGAGCTGGGTCAGGTCTCAGGCAGGAGCTAGGAACCCCACATGGAGGGCAGGGGCCCAAGTTATTGAACCATCACCTGCTGCTCACCAGGAGCATTAGCAGGAACCAGAATGGGAAGTAGAAGTATGACTGGATTGTAGGCAGCCCTACATGGATGCTGGTGTTGCAAACAAGTTTAATCGACTGTGCCACAACTAGTGCGGTATGGTCACTCTTAAAGGATAGAGTTTTAGCTGGACAATAATTACTTTTTTAATGAAATACTGTTGAATTCTGATATTTGCTATTGATAGGATAATAGTCAAATTAATTAATTTGTACCTGTGTGCTTAAACTGTATTTTTTCTCAAAAGTAGGAAATAAAATAGGAAAATCCTCAGTCATAGCTCTTCAATTAAGTTTTTGATACTCGTTCTGTGATTTTTTTAACTCTTGGATTTCCTATATATTAGGATCCCCATGGTCATAGTGGTGGTGAATATTTTCATTTTCCTGATATTCTTCTTATTTTCTTTCTTTTTATTCCTTCCTTTTGGGACTAGAATAGTACTTTTGTACAATTTAATTATAGTGAAATTTGTCATTTTGAGTGTGTAAATTTGACAAGTGTAACAAATACATATGAATACTACTAGCACAAAAAATATAATTACTTTATCACCAGAAAAAGTTACTCTAATCCCAGTTCCATATCTTGTAACTGGAGATCTGTTTTCCGTGCCTACCAGTTTTTCCTATTTTAGAAGTTTAAAAATAAATGGAATCATATATTATGTACCTTGCTTCTAACATAATACATCTGAGAGCCATCCCTGGTGTATATATCTATAGTGTGCTTTTTGTAATGTATAGTATTATTGTAGAATAATTTTAGTATATAATTTTATTGTATAATGGACAATTATCTGTATTTTCAGTGTATGAATTGTGATGTTTTGATAATTAGACAAATAACACCCTAGAAACCAATGCAATCAAGATTATGGAGGCATCTGTCACATTCCAGAATTTCCTTGGGGCTGGCACTATGATGTAGTTGGCTAAGCCTCTGACTGTGACACCGGCATCTCATATGAGTGTCAGTTTGTGTCCTGACTGCTATTTTTCTGATTAAGCTTTCTGCTAATGGCCTGAGAAAGCAGTAGCAGATGGCCCAATTGCTTGGGCCCCTGCACCTGCATAGGAGATGTGGAAGAAGTTCATGGCTCTTGGCTTTGGACCAACCTAGCTCTGGCCATTACTGTAATTTGGGGAGTGAACTAGTGAATAGAAGACCTTTAACTCTGTCTCTGTCTGTCTGTCTGTCTGTTTCTCTCTGTGAATAAATCTATCTCTCTAATAAATAAATATATTTTTAAAAATTTTTCCTTTTTTCCTTTTAAAATCTCCCTCGTCAGCCCTTCTCCCCCAAATCCTGGCTCGTCCCTAGGATACTGGTCATCTGCTTTCTATCATTGTCGCTCCCCGTCTTCATGGAGGAACTACACAGGACCCTGCGTTGTTCTTTTGTCTGCTTGGCCCTCCCCGGGTATGCTGCTGGTTCTTCCCGGGTTGGCTACCGTCCCTTCCACCTCTGTGGAAGGGCGGTTCCCCCTGCCA
Source organism: Oryctolagus cuniculus (assembly GCF_964237555.1). Lineage (NCBI taxonomy): Eukaryota > Metazoa > Chordata > Mammalia > Lagomorpha > Leporidae > Oryctolagus > Oryctolagus cuniculus. Next base: position 89,356,250 of record NC_091433.1, read on the forward strand.
CTTTCCCCACTTCCGCGGGGGAGCGGCACACCGCCGGCCGGCTCTCTCGGGGGCTGCACAGGTGTTCCTTCAGATAGATGTTCCCTTTAGATGTTCCTGGTGCATGTTGTCTCTCTCCTCCTTTATAATCCTCTTCCACCAATCCCAACTCTGCTACCCACACGCCGAGTACGCTGCTCTCCTCCAATCAGCAGCAGGTCCTACAGTTTATTGGTTGAACTGGAGGCAGCTGTGTAGAAGCTGTTACTCCCTTCTCAGCGCCATATTGTGGGAGAGCAGATGCATAGAATAAGTCTTAATTCCAGTAACAGTCTAGTCTGAGTTGCTCCCCACAGATCCCCCTTTCTTTTTATTTTTGGCGTTGATACGTGCCTGTCTTCGGTGCCCTGCGGCACACACTCTGCTCTGCTTGCTAGAGTTGCCCACAGGTGCTTATAAGCCCTATCAATCAGGCAAACCGAATCCGGGTCCTCTCTTTGCCATGTTGTGAGGAGGTTTTTAGGCGCCAATGCGTGCCTGAGTTCGGTGCCCTGCAGCGCATGCTCTGCTCTGCTAGAACTGCCTACAGGTGCTTACAAGCCCTATCAGGCAAACCGAATCCAAGCCTTCTCATTGCCGTATTGTGGGGAGACTTATTGATGTTAATTCGTGCCTGTCTTCGGTGACCTGCGGCGCACAAACTGCTAGCTGCCCACAGGTGCTCATCGTCTTACTAATCAGGCAGACTGAATCCAAGCTCTCTCATTGCCGTGTTGTGGGGAGGCCTTATTTTTCTCTATTTCTCTATCTCCGGGCATTCCTATTTCTCCTATTTTACTTCTATCTACCAGCATTCCTATTTCTCTCATTTTACTTCTAAACTTCTGTTTCTCTTATCTCCGCGGCTTCCCGGCGCCTGCCCTGCAGCGGGTTCCCGGCTCTGCGCGGCTCGGCTTCGCGCGCTCCGCGGTCTCCACGGCCTTCGCGCCCGCACCACGGCCTTCGCTCTAGCCCCACGTTCCCTATCTATCCGCGCCCCGTGCGCTCTCCCCACTTGTGCCCCGCACGCTCTCTCTGCGTGCGGCGGCTTCCGCGAGTCACACAGCCCAGGTCACGTTTCCGCCACTGGCATTCAGTCCAAGTTCCCCGGGCTAACCTGGCGAATTCCAACCTGGTGGCCCACGTCTCTGCCTCTGGTTCCAGATTTTCGCCTTTTGCTCCCCGGGCTGACTTGAAGAATTCCAAGATAGCTTACGTCTCCGCCTCGGCCTGCCCCCGCGGCTTCATCCTCCCTAACATTTTTCTCTACCCGGTATGTTTCCTAACTTTTCTTCCAACAATATTCCCCTCTCACTTCTCCTGGCTTCTCCCCACAGTCCGTATCCACGTCTAAGTTTCTTCTAGGTTTCACTTTCACTTTCAACCTGCAGTCCGTATCTAAGTTTCTTCTTGCTTTCACTTTAAATCCTAACTTCTTTCCCACAGTCCGTATCCGAGTCTATGCCTAGGCTTTCAATAGCTTCTTCCAGCACCCTTTCCGTCCGGCTTTTCCCTAGGCTCTTTGCTAGTCTCTCTCTCTCCGGTATTTTCCCACTTCTTCCCGTTTCTTCCCTCCTAGGTTTCCTATCCGAGTCACAGCACCATTATGTCACTCCCCGTCTTTGTGGAGGAACGACACTAAACCCTGCCTAGGCTTCATATCCGAGTCACGGCACCATTATGTCGCTCCCCCTCTTCGTGGAGGAGCGACACTAAACCCTGCCTAGGTTTCCTATCCGAGTCACGGCACCATTATGTCGCTCCCCGTCTTCATGGAGGAATGACACTAAACCCTGCATAGGCTTCATATCCGAGTCACGGCACCATTATGTCGCTCCCCCTCTTCGTGGAGGAACGACACAGGACCCTGCGCTGTTCTTTGGTCTGCTCGGCCCTCCCCGGGTTTGCTGCTGGTTCTTCCCGGGTTGGCTACCGTCCCTTCCACCTGCGTGGAAGGGCGGTTCCCCCTGCCACTTTCCCCACTTCCGCGGGGGAGCGGCACACTGCCGGCCGGCTCTCTCGGGGGCTGCACAGGTGTTCCTTCAGATAGATGTTCCCTTTAGATGTTCCTGGTGCATGTTGTCTCTCTCCTCCTTTATAGTCCTCTTCCACCAATCCCAACTCTGCTACCCACACGCCGAGTACGCTGCTCTCCTCCAATCAGGAGCAGGTCCTACAGTTTATTGGTTGAACTGGAGGCAGCTGTGTAGAAGCTGTTACTCCCTTCTCAGCGCCATATTGTGGGAGAGCAGATGCATAGAATAAGTCTTAATTCCAGTAACAGTCTAGTCCGAGTTGCTCCCCACAATCATCACGTTTTACATTCCATTTTCTATTCCATTTAATATAAATGTGACATAATATTTATTCTTTTATTTTTGTCTGATTTATTTCACTCACTAATTTTTAAACTTTATTTAATAAATATAAATTTCCAAAGTACAACTTTTGAATTATAGCGGCTTTTCCCACATAACCTCCCTCCTACCTGCAACTATCCCATCTCCCACTCCCTCTTCCATCCCATTCTTTATCACTATTCATTTTAAATTATCTTTATATACGGAAGATCAACTTAGTATATACTAAGAAAATATTTCAACAGACTGTACCCACAAAAACACACAAAGTATAGAGTACTGTTTTAGTAGTAGTTTTACCATTAATTTGCATTGTACAACACATTTAGGACAGAGGTCCTACATGAGGAGCCAGGTGCGCAATGACTCCCGTTGTTGATTTAACAATTGACACTCTTATTTATGACATTAGTAATCACGTGAGGCTCTTGTCATGAGCTGCTAAGGCTATGGAAGCCTCTTGAGTTCACAAACTCCGATCTTATTTAGACAAGGCCATAGTCAAAGTGGAAGTTCTCTCCTCCTATCCCAGCCTTCTTTGCTGACAAATTCTTCCTGCTGGGATCTCACTCACAGAGATCTTAAATTTAGGTCATTTTTTTTTTTGCCAGAGTGTCTTGGCTTTCCATGCCTGCAAAATACTCATGGGCTTTTCAGCCAGATCCGAATGACTTAAGGGCTGATTTTGAGGCCAGAGTGCTGTATAGGACATCAGCCATTCTATGAGTCTGCTGCATATCCTGCTTCCCATGTAGGATCATTCTCTCCTTTTTAATTCTATCAATTATTATTTGCAGACACTGTTCTTATTTATGTAATCCTTTTGACACCTAATCCTATCCTTTTGATCAATTATGAACTTAAGCTGATCACTTTAACAAGTAAGGTGGCATAGGTACATGCCACCTTTATAGGATTGAATTGGAATCCCCTGGCACGTTTCTAACTCTACCATTTGGGGCAAGTCTGATTGAGCATGTGCCGAACTGTACATCTCTTCCCTTTCTTATTACCACTCTTATATTTTAACAGGGATCACTTTTCAGTTAAAGTTAAATGACTAAGAGTAATTGTGTGTTAATTAAAGAGTTCAATCAATGGTATTAACTAGAACAAAAAAATACTAAAAGGAATAAAATAGCAAGTTGTCCCTCAACAGTCAGGAGAAAGGCTGATCAAGTCATTGTTTCTCATAGTGTCCATTTCACTTCAACAGGTTTCCTTTTATGTGCTGAGCTAGTTGTCACTGATCTGGGAGAACATGTGATATTTGTCCCTTTGGGACTGGCTTATTTCACTCAGCATGATGTTTTCCAGATTCCTCCATTTTTTTCAAATGACTGGATTTCTCTTTTTTTTTTTACTGCTATATAGTATTTTATGGATACATATCCCATAATATCTTTATCCAGTCTTCTGTTGACAGGCATTTAGCTTGATTCCAGGTCTTAGCAATTGTGAATTGAGCTGCAATAAACACTGAGGTGCAGACGGCTCTTTTATTTGCCAATTTAATTTCCTTTGGGTAAATTCCAAGGAGTAGGATGGCTGGGTTGTATGGTAGGGTTATATTCAGGTTTCTGAGCAATCTCCAAACTGACTTCCATTCACTATACTTATTTTACGATCTATCCATGTTCTTGTGTAGACCAGTGGTTTATTGCTTTGTCTTCCTTAGAATTATTCAGTTCGATTAATATTCTATATATTTTTAAACCATTCATCTGTTGAAAGCTATTTCTAAATTTTAGTTGTTACAAACAGAGCCACTATGAACTTTCAGGAACAAAGTCTATTTGTGAATATTGTTTTCTCCCTTTTGTTTCAAATCTTGGAGTAGAATGTCTGAATAATATGATACATGTCTGCTTAACATCTAATGAAATGGCCAAACTCTTTTGCAAAGCTAATGTACTTGAACCATTATCTGCAGCCTCACAGGGTACACAATAGCAGGAATCTATAGCATTCACTTTCATATATTATTTTTTAAAATGAAAGCATATTTTATTGATACATGAAAAGAAAGACATATCAGTGCCACAGAATAGAAAAAGATATATACCTGTATATATATTTACATATAAATGTAATATTTGATAATGGAGACAGCTCATATTAATGTTGCAGATAAATATTCAGTAATGATGTTGAATTAAGTAAATACTGGGGCCGGCGCTGTGGCGTAGTGGGTTAACGCCCTGGCCTGAAGTGCTGGCATCCCATATGTGTGCCAGTTCGAGACCTGGCTGCTCCACTTCCAATCCAGCTGCCTGCTGTGGCCTGGGATAGCAGTAGAAGATGGCCCAAGCCCTTGGGACCCTGCACGCGCATGGGAGACCTGGAAGATGCTCCTGGCTCCTGGCTTCAGATCAGCACATTTGCGGCCATTGCAGCCAATTGGGGAGTGAACCAGCGGATGGAAGATCTTTCTCTCTCTCTGCCTCTCCTTCTCTCTCTGTGTAACTCTGACTTTCAAATAAATAAATAAATCTTAAAAAAAGAAATAAGTAAATACTAATATCTGAAGATAAGCCACAACATAACCTAAATCAAATTGCATTTCAGGTGTACCAACTACTTATACATAAAAAATAAATTCTACCTCAGAAGACATTATAAGAAAATATATACTAGTCATAGAGTTATCAAGGTCTTCTATGATTCTAACAAAATCCAGAGAACATATGTAAAAAAAGATTAATGAATTCATTCTCTCTATCTTACATTTTGATTTACTCAGATCCCTATTTTATCTCCCAAGTTGTTCTATAAGTTCCTGTTCAGAAATTATGGATTCTGTTCCTGAAAAACTCTATAGTGCTTATAAATATTGTTACATTAAAGTAGTTTTAAAATAAATTAGTTTTGTTCTTGTGTTGACATGAATACTTAGTAGTTTGTAAGTGTATACTCTATTGTCTTCCCTATGAGTTTTCCCATGAAAATTCTGCATGTACTGTGACATATATATCTATAATATATTTAGTTTTGCTTCTCCTAAATAAAAATATATAAAGTATATATACATGGTGTTATAAACTTGGGTTCTGAGATCTTGGTTTTTAGTGACTTGAGATAACACTACTCTGAGATGCAACTTTATCTAAGTATACCCATGCTGCATTAGAAGTCTACTGGTCGAAATTTTCATTATTCCTGTTTCATGGGTGATATGGTTCTTCCTGGGTCCAGGTTAATTAAAGAGTTTATTTACAGCACTTGGTCTTTCCACATGCAAATACCAAGGATCCCAACCCATTGTGAGACAGAAATGTTAATTCCCTAGTCCCAAATGTATATCACTGCTTCAGATATTTCTGCAAGTCACTCATCTTTAGGTACCATTTACCATTTGAGCTTAGTCTTATCATTTTTATTGGTATTAGATGAAGTCTTTCCTTTATTTGAAGTAGTGCACTGTGTTACTCCTCTGTGCAAGGAATGAAAGGGAAACTTACTTTGCCAGCTCACTCTATTAGATTATATACAAGTTAGTATAGATTTTAACTTACAAATTGTAATAATTCCTGTAATATGAATAAAAAATTAGAGTTGAAGTACAAAGGTCAGAATTAGACATCAGGATCAAATGTACATTTGGTGTTTAGAATTGATAAGGAAATGATGCAATCCTCTGCTTTCTTGATGCTCCCCTCACTTCAGTATTTGAAATTCACATACTTTGACTGAAGTATATGAGCTACTGAAAATTTTATTCATTTGTATCTTTGTTCACTGACCTCTGGATGTTATTTTATTTATCAGTAACATGCCTTATAAGACAAAATATTGTGTATAAGATATCCTGACTTTCACTGAGTATGTTGATTAGCTTCCTTAGTATTAACTATAGACATTATTATTTTCAATTGTTTTTGTAGATCAAGATCAGAAGGTAACACTCAGACACACTCCAGTCAGTAAGTAAATTAAAAAATCTTTTTACTGTACATGTAAAAAATTAAGAATCCATTGGTAATTCATACTTTAAATTTTTTTAAGATTTGGGGTTTTTTATTTGAAGAGCAGAGTTCCAGAGAGAGAGAGAGAAAGAGAGAGAGGGAATCTGACATTTGCTGATTCATTCCTCAAATAGCCACAAAGATAGGGGCTGCATTAGGCTGAAGCCAAGAGCCAGGAGCTTCATCAAGGTCTCCCACGTGGCTGACAGGGGCCCATGCTGATTTCCCAGGTGCATTAGCGGGAAGCTTGATTAGAAGTTGAGTGGCTGGTATGTGAACTGGCACTCATACGGGATGCTGGTGTTGCAGGCAGTGGCTTGACCTGCTATGGTACAATGTTGACCCTCACAATTAATTTCTAAATATTTTCAGTTACCTCAAGTGGGTAAAGCACCCCAAACCAGACTATTAATATACATAATCTAACAAATTAGCTCTTTCATCATTAATAAATATTTAATGGAATTCTAATCTGAAGAAAAAATAGCTGACTCTAATAAGAGATAAATTATGTACAATTAGTAAAGAAAAAAATAAAGTGCCTAGAAGTTACTCAGCTTGGGTTATGCAATTTTAGTGCCTGGGTAAGCAAGCAAATAACTGAAATTTGATAGATAGTGACAGAAATCATGACTCTTGATGTGTAAATCACTCTAATAATTATGGATTGAAACTAACTGTTCTGTTCAAAAAAGAATGGTAAATTGCATTGTTCCCCCATTAATATTTCTTTATTAACATTTAAAAGTGGTGCATTTTTATGAAATGTGTTTCTATATTTAAACATATGTACTCAGTGTAATGTGAACAAAATACTGATTAATACAATCAACTTTCCATTTCCTTTCCATTTCCTTATAAATGATGCTTCCAAACTCATTATGTAATATATAATTGTGAACTACAGTCACTCCACTGCACTGTGGAATACTAAAAATTATGGCTTCCATACGGTAGTCTTGGTACCTAGTATCCAACACCCTTCTACATTCTTCCCAGTTTCCAATCATCAATACTGTGAGATCAACATACTTTTAAAAATTTCTATGTGAGAGTGAGAACATGTGGCCATATCTTTCTGTTTCTTGCTAATTTTTTTTATTTGACAGGTAGAGTTACAAACAGTGGGGGAGAGAGAGAGAGAGAAAGAGAAAGGTCTTCCTTCTGTTGATTCACTTCCCAAATGGCTGCCATGGCTGGCGCAGCACCGATCCAAAGCCAGGAGCCAGGTGCTTCTTCCTGGTCTCCCATGCGGGTGCAGGGTCCCAAGCACTTGGGCCATCCTCCACTGCCTTCCCGGGCCACAGCAGAGAGCTGAAATGGAAGAGGAGCAACCGGGACTAGAACCCAGAGCCCATATGGGATGCCAGCGCAGAGGATTAAACAACTGAGCCATGGCATCGGCCCTCTGTTTCTTGCTAATTTCACTTAACATAATTACCCCAAGTTCCATACAAGTTGTTACATTCTTTCCAGTCTCTAATCATCAATATTGTGAGATTAATTTATTTTTAAAAATTTATACGTATGAATGAGAGCATGTGGTCTTATCTTTCTGTGTCTTGCTAATTTCACTTCATATATTTACCCCTAGTTCCATTCAATTTGGTGAAAATGGCAGGAAATATTCTTTTTCAAAGATTGCTTATTATATTCTTGCAACTCTGATTTAGAGTAACAGCCTCATTTCAACATTGGTGGCACTCATAGGAAAGGAGAGATCAAACCCTTCCCTCAGCTAAAGAGAAGACATATTTTCATGGGATATCAGGGAGATGGTTATTTTTCCCAGAGAAGGAGTATGTGTTTCACAAGTGCCTCCTTGTGATTATTTTTGTAGTCTTAGTAAAGAGGAAGATTATATTTTCAAACATTTTATTACTACTTCTGAAAGAGACACTTCAAAGCAATTTTAGCCCTTCAATACAACTTTTGTAAAAAGTAGAGTTGGGAAATTTTCCATCAGCATGTATGTATTTTACTGATTCAATATCATGATTTTAAAAAGCATTTTCAAATGAGATGCGTATTTATATTTTTATTTTTAAAAATGTATTTAATGTCTACCAATTACATGTATTTCCCTTATACATATTCAAAAAGTGACACTTTCCATCCTACCCTCCCTCCTGCCCTTGCTCACACCAATCTTCCTCATCCCTCTCTTACTCCCATTCTTAGTTTTTACAAAGACCTATTTTCAATTAACTTTATACTCATAATATTAACCCTACGCTAAGTAAAGTGTTCCACAAATAGAAGAAAAAAACACTTTTCCTCAGCAGTTGAGAAAAGTTCTGTTAAAAATAATCAAATTGCTACATGTCAATTTCATTCCTACAGATTACCTTTTAGGTTCTCTACTAGTTATGATAGACCAGAGAACATGTCATATTTTTCTTTTGGGGGCTGATTCATTTTAATAGCTATAATGTTTTCCATTTGCATCAATTTTATTGCAAAAGAAGGATTTCATTTTTTATCATTGTGTAATATTCCATAGTGTATGTATACCATAATTTCTTTATCTAGCCTTCAATTGATGGACATCTTCATTGATTTTATTTATATATATATATATATATATTAGCTCTTGTGGATTGAGATGTAATAAACATGAGGACATAGATCACTCAGTCATATGATGATTTATTTTCATTTGGGTAAAATACCAGGAGTGGGAATCAGATGAATCACATCATTGGTCTATATTCAGATCTCTGAGATATCTCCATACTGTCTTCCACAGTGGCTGCACCAGTTTACATTCCCACTTACAGTGTATTAGAGTACTTTTTATCTCATAACCTTACCAGTAGTTGTTGATTTCTGTATGAGAGCTATTCTAACTGGGGTGAGATGAAACCTCACTATAGTTTTCATTTGTATTTCTTCTTGAAAAATACATGTTCAAGTCCTTTGTCCAATTATTTACTGGATGGTTTATTGTTGTTGAGTTTCTTGCATTCTTTATAGATTCTGAATATTAATCCTTTATTAGTTGCGCAGATTGCAAATATTTTCTGCTACTCTGTCAGTTCCACTTCACTTTGCTGAATGTTTCTTTTGCAGTGTAGAAGCTTCTCAGCTTGATATAATCCCATCTGTCAATGTTGACTTGGAATGCCTGTGCTTCCAGGATATTTCCCAAGTAGTCTATGCCTATGCTATTGTCTTGCAGAGTGTCCCCAGGGTTCTTTAGTAATCTGATGGTATCAGGTTGTAGATTTAGTTTGTTGAACCAATTTGAGTGGATTTTTGTGTAAGGTTTAAGGTAGGAATCTTGTTTCATATTTTTGCATGTGGAGATCCAATTTCCCCAGCACCATTTGTTGAAGAGACTGTCCTTGCTCCATGGATTGATTTTAGTTCCTTTCTCAAGAATATGTGGTTGCAGCTATATGGATTGATTTCTGGAGGCTCTATTCTGTTCCATTGGTCCACAAATCTATTTTTTGCCAGTACCAGGCAGTTTTGATTATAACTGGCCTACAATATGTCTTGAAATCTGGTAATTGCGATGCCTCGATTCATTTTTGTTGTGTAGGATTGCTTTTGCTATCCGGGGTCTCCTATGTTTTCATACAAATTTTTAGCATTTTTTTAGATCTGAGTAGAGTATCTTTCATATTTTTAAAGATTTATTTATTTATTTGAGAAGCAGAGTATAGAGAGGGAACAACAAAGAGAGAGGTCTTCCATTTGGTTGGTGCACTCCCCAAATGGCCACAATGGCTGGAGCCTGGCAGATCCAAAGCCAGAACCAAGGAGCTTTTTCCAGGTCTCACACTTGGGTGCAGTGTCCCAAGCATCTGGGCCATCATCTCCTACTTTCCCAGGGCATATACAGAGAGCTGAATCAAAAGATGAGCAGCTGGGACATGAATGGATGCCATTATGGGATGCTGGCACCACAGGTGGAGCCTTATCCTACTGCACCACAGTGCTGGCCCCTGTCATTGGTAGTTTTATTGCCATCACATTAAATATGTAAATTGCTTGGTAGTATGGACATTCTGATGATATTGATTCTTTCAATCCATGAACATGAAAGATTTTTTAATTAATTTTTAGTTTTTGCATCCTCTATTTCTTTTTATAATGTTTTATAATTTTCATCGTAGAGATCTTTGACATCCTTGCTTATATTTATGCCAAGGTATTTAATATTTACTGTAGCTATTGTGAATAGGATTGATCTTAGAAATTCCTTCTCTGCCATGGCATTTTCTGGATATTCAAAGACTATTGATTTTTCTGTGTTCATTTTATATCCTGTCACTTTACCAAACTCTTTAATGAGTTCCAGTAGTCTCTTAGTGGAGTCTTGTGGTGCCCTTATGTATAGCATCATGTTATCTGCAAATAGGGACTGCATGACTTCCTCCTTTCCAATTTGTATCCCTTTGATTTCTTTTTCTTCCTAATAGCCATGAACATCCAAAACTATATTTAATAGCAATAATGAGAGTGACATTGTTGTCTGGTTCTAGATCTTAGTGAGAATGTTTTCAACACTTCCCCATTCAGTAAGATGCTTGCTGTGGGTTTGTTGTAAATTGCCTTGATTATGTTGAAGAATGTTAACTTCTATACCCAGTTTGCCTAAGGTTTTCATCATGAAAAGATGTATTTCATCAAACCTTTTTCTGAATCTATTGGGATGATCATATGATTTTTGTTCTTTAGTTTGTTAATGCATGTATTTTCATCAGGTATATTTATACATTGTTCTCCTTCTATGTTGTACAATTTCTGGTTTTGGAATTGAGGTGATGCTGGTCTCAAAGAAGGAGTTTGGGAGTATGCCCTCCATTTCAATTGTTTTGAAATATTGAGAAAAATTGGAGTTATTTATTCCTTCCTTCCTTCCTTCCTTCCTTCCTTCCTTCCTTCCTTCCTTCCTTCCTTCCTTCCTTCCTTTCTTTCTTTCTCTCTCTCTCTTTTTCTTTCTTATTTGTTTCTCTCTCTCTTTCCCTCCCCTCCCCTCCCCCTTCCTTCCTTCCTTCCTTCCTTCCTTCCTTCCTTCCTTCCTTCCTTCCTTCCTTCCTTCCTTCTTTCTTTCTTTCTTTCTTTCTTTCTTTCTTTCTTTCTTTCTTTCTTTCTTTCTTTCTTTCTAATTTCTCTCTCTTTTTCTTTCTTATTTGTTTCTCTCTCTCTTTCTCTCCCCTCTCGTCCCCTCCCCTTCCTTCTTTCCTTCCTTCCTTCCTTTCTTCCTTCCTTTCTTCCTTTCTTCCTTTCTTCCTTTTTTCTGCACTTCTTATACAACTCTGCATACTGCTTTTGCAATATGGTATACAAGGGTGACACTGGAACTCATTCCCTGGCTATACAGTACCCCGTTCAAAGAGCTGCAGAAAGGGACTTCCCCAGGTCTGATACTGTGAGTTTCTGTTTTAGTTGCTTCTGGTGCTGAGCCCCAATTAGTAAAGAGGGGAACATCACTAGATCATGCACAAGGGCTGTGCCCTGCATTCCCACAGCCTCAGGATGATGAAGGGTCTGCTCTTTGCAGTGCAAGTTTCTGTGGCTCTGGGGGCTTCTGATGCCTGCTGGTCCCTTAGAGAGAATAGAGTTTAGTATCAGCTGTACTCTAGTGGCTCTGGGCTGGGGCTTTGTTAGGCAGAGGAAATGTGGTTTACTTTTTCAGAGACATGCAGTGTCAGCTTTCTGAGATTTAGAGTCCGTGAGGACTATGGAATTGTCTTGTATTTCTGGCTGCCAGACTGTGGCGGTAATGGGGTTGCAGAACTTTCTGCTTACCTCTTCTCAGTGAGGTGGAGTTCCCCAGACCAGGGAGCCAGAGTAGCTTTCTTTTCCCAATTGGCTTTCTTAGTCTCTGTGCTGTTTAGGGTTTCTGTTGCTTCCTGCTTGAATTTTCTACCAATCTTCTGGAAATGCAGTCCTTCTTTCCTTGTTCTGATTCTTCTTTCTCCCCCATTCTCTGTATCATATCTCTGAAATTATCTGTGTCTTGGTTTGTCTTTCATAAATCTTTTTGTTTGTTTAACTAGTATTCTGGTGATTTCACCTAACATTGAAAGTTCAAAGCCTTTTTTTGGGTCATTTATTTCTTATTTAATGGCTTCTGTGCCATTTTAACCTCTATAGAAACCTAAGCAGCCTTTTGTCAACTTTTCCTGTTCCTATACTTCTTTAATTTGCTCTGTTGTTTGGCATCATCTCTTTGAAGTGTTTTGTTTCTAAGACAACCCTAATTAGCAATGATTGTCTCATGAGCATTCTACATATCTTGCATTGCTAATGATGTCTCATTGTTTCTCTTCCAATTAAATAACAATTGGAGATCTAGTATTCGTGGAAAGCATGAATTGGTGTCCTGAATATATACTTGGGTACAGGATTATAGTTGCTGTTTCTCCATGTACTGTTTCTATCTATATCCCTGAACTAATTTAAATTCTCTATATTCTGATATTTCTCAGTGTTCCTATTCCACCTACACCTGTGCAACAGTTTCCTTGTTGCCTCACGCTATCTAGGGATAACAGAATTTATACCCCTATTACATTGGTGATGTGACATTTCATGTCTCAGGGTTTAGAGGACGAGGTCATATCCAGATTTCTAGGTCACAACTCCTGATAAACTGATGTGTTCAATTGTTTCATGTATCCTAGATTCATACCCCTTCAGTTCTTAATTCCTTTGTACAGTTTCAGCTTCTACTTTTTAAAACTATTGTATGAAATAACTTTTTTCTTTAGAATTTTAGTGGCTGTTTTTATTGGTTTTTTGCTGTTTTGCTTGGCTGGGAATACAAGAGGGAATTTCATCTGCTAGCCAATTTTTCTTTCTTATGTAGAAGTCAGTGAAGCTCTGAAGTCACAACCTGTAGTCATTTGATTCTTAATGGATAAAACATTAGGTTGGAACATGAAAACCAGAATCTGACATTCAAAAGCAAGCATGTATTCTGTACTGGGAAGTGGTAAGGAGAAAAACCAATCTTATCCTTGCTCTTCCTAGTTGGAAGTTTGGTATTTATCTGCTTTATGGACTTGGTATGTTGGTAAACAATAATTTCACTGATTTGCATACCCAAATTTAGCAATAATATATATTCAGTAATAGTCATTACTGTTAGCAAAGAGTTATTGCAGGTTATAAGATTGTAAAATATTCATTCTGTATGACCCTTTATTTGCTAATGTTGATTTGAAAGCATTATTTATATTCTCATTTAGATACAGATCAGAAAGCAGCAGCCAAGCAATTACTATCAAGTAAGTAATAAGAAGTATTTCATACAAGCAGTGTGTATTAAAAAACAAGGTAATCAATTAAGTTTTATTTGCACCCCCTTGGTAGAAATCTAAAATTAAAAACAATGTTACAGCCGGCGCTGTGGCTCACTAGGCTAATCCTCCGCCTTGCGGCGCCAGCACACCGGGTTCTAGTCCCGGTCGGTCGGGGCGCCGGATTCTGTCCCGGTTGCCCATCTTCCAGGCCAGCTCTCTGCTGTGGCCAGGGAGTGCAATGGAGGATGGCCCAAGTGCTTGGGCCCTGCACCCCATGGGAGACCAGGAGAAGCACCTGGCTCCTGGCTTCGGATCAACGCGGTGTGCTGGTCACACCGTGCTGGGCATGGTGGCCATTGGAGTGTGAACCAATGGCAAAGGAAGACCTTTCTCTCTGCATCTCTCTCTCACTGTCCACTCTGCCTGTCAAAAAAAAATGTTACAATTTGCCAATCTAATCACTAATGAGTCCTTTTTAAAAAGAAATATTTATATTTATTTCTTCAGTTTATTTAGTGGTGCATTGGTAGATTATAATTGGGAGCAATGGAATAAATAATTGGTGACATATTTAAGGTACTGATTGAAAAGCAAAATCTCTCTTTACTTTCTTCCTGTACCAGAATTGGGTGTTTTCTTCTTTATTTGGATTCTCTCCAAGTAAAAACACAAATTTTGCCCTCATGGACCACTGAGTGAATCAATGCATGTCCTGGTCAGTTAAGAAGAATTTTCTGAAGAAAAAGCATTATAAGGGTTTAGGAGTTATGAACTTCCCTAGCCTCTCATTATTACATAGTCGTGTTCATTAGGTCAAATTCTATTCAATGAAAACTGCCTATCTCTGTATAATAATCTAATTAAGTATATAATTTCCCAACCTCAACAGTAGTAGGTTATAGGTGTTTCTCCAGAAATGAAATATTTTGTAGGTTTCTATCCTGGATGTTTTACTTAAAGTCCTTATTTTTGTGTACAGGGGACAGGTGATATTCTTTCCTGGTTTACTACCATTCCAGATCATGTCCAAATCTAGGAGGCCACCTCTATGCAGCACACCAAGAGAAATGGGGAGAATCAATGTTTCACCCTCTGGTTCACTTCCCAAATGCCGACAACAGCCAGGGCTGGGCCAGTCTGAAGCCAGGAATCTGGAATTCAGTCAAAGTCTTCCAAATATGTCATGGTAGAGAACTATTTACTTGAAACATCATTTGCTGCCTCACAGAGTGTGCATGAGAGGGAAACTGGATCATAAGTGTTGGAGTTAGGACTTGAACAAGGCACCTGAAATGGGATGCAGATCCCAAGCAGTGTTTTAATTGAAGCCTACTTCAGGAAGATCACCTGTATCCACAGCCAGGCAACTGGAAGTGCCGTGTCCCAACTTAAATTAGTTTCTTCACATACATCTTGATAAGACTTTACATACGATATGATTGGTATCATTTTTCCTGTGGACTAGGGCCTCCAATGGAAGTATAATTTCCAATTAATATGGAGAGGTTTCGATAGTCATTAGGTTATAAAAGAAACAAATGCTGCCCCATCATAACTGTGAATATGTGTTAGGTAGCACTAATTACAAGATGATTTCCTTGAGAAATATTTTGGCCACTTCACAAGCATTTTCTATTTGGGTGGGGTAGACCTCTACCCATCCAGAGAACATCCCCAGAAACACTTGTAAGTATGAGACGTTCCCTGCAGCTCAGGGCATTTGGGTGAGATGAACCTGCCCATCTTCAGTAGAGTAGCAACCCTTATGTTGAGCTCCCTTTTAGCTGGGCTGGTAGATGGCTTGGCATTTTTCTGTGGATGATTTTTGGTACAGGTCATATAACCTTAGATGATCTGCTGCATAGCTTTTCTTTTGTAATTTGTGTACAATGATTCAATTTTGGACACATTGCAAAGGGACATCTTACCTATAATGAATATTTTCACTAATGTGCTATAGCATAGTTTAGCACAGCATTTCTAGAATCAAGGTAATTCCTTATGCATTGCATTTCAAACCTGAGGAATTTTGGTTGGAAGCAAAACCCTGTTACTGGCTCTTTCTCTGTCTTATTCAAGGTGTTATTTGATCCGTTCCTAAACTGATTAGTTTGCAGGAGAAAGGACCCTAGAAACAGCCTGATAGTCTCTACTTTTGTCTGCCCTCTTTGCAGATTGGTCAGAAAGTTGATTTCCCTTGATTATGTAGGACTTTTTGGATGAACTAGATAATGCATTTTTTTTTTGACAGGCAGAGTGGATAGTGAGAGAGAGAGACAGAGAGAAAGGTCTTCCTTTGCCATTGGTTCACACTCCAATGGCCGCCGCGGCCGGTGTGCTGCGGCTGGCGCACCGCACTGATCCAATGTATGAGCCAGGTACTTATCCTGGTCTCCCATGGGGTGCAGGGCCCGAGTACTTGGGCCATCCTCCACTGCACTCCCTGGCCACAGCAGAGAGCTGACCTGGAAGAGGGGCAATCGGGACAGAATCCGGCGCCCCGACCGGGACTAGAACCCAGTGTGCCGGCGCCGCAAGGCGGAAGATTAGCCTAGTGAGCTGCGGCACCGGCCAGATAATGCATTTTTGCTCCCATTAGAGGTTTATGAACAGGTTCTAAGTGTTGTAGAATTTCATGGTTATGTTTTATGTTCTTATTCCCTGAGTGACGAATTCTCTCCTTTTAAATTATCTCTGGTCATGTAAAACTGCAAAAACATGCCTTGAGATGACACTTTCACCAGTTTCTCTTATGCCAGAGGGAGAGCTTGAGTAAGGGCAATAATGTTTGTTTTTGTGTTGAATTCCATGGTAGTAGGACTCTGACCTCAAGGGCCTCCTTGAAAGTTACTGTCACATCTCTGGCATGACATTTACCATGATCCATGATTCTGCCAATCTCTATGGAGAGTTTCAGGCTTGCCTCAGTCAAGATCTGGTCCATGAAATAAGATCAACCTGAGTTGTCTAGATCTCCCCTAAGATTTCTGGGGAAAGAAGTTCTCTTCTTTGATAAGTATTTCTATGAGGGCCAGCAGAATGTTCCAAGCCTGTTCTGAGTGTCAATGTTGACTTCTCTTGATGAAAAAGTTACTTGAAGCCGGCGCCACGGCTCACTAGGCTAATCCTCCGCCTTGCGGCGCCAGCACACCGGGTTCTAGTCCTGGTCAGTGCGCCGGATTCTGTCCCGGTTGCCCATCTTCCAGGCCAGCTCTCTGCTGTGGCCAGGGAGTGCAATGGAGGATGGCCCAAGTACTTGGGCCCTGCACCCCATGGAAGACCAGGATAAGTACCTGGCTCCTGGCTTTGGATCAGCGTGGTGCGCCGGCTGCAGTGGCCATTGGAGGGTGAACCAATGGCAAAGGAAGAGCTTTCTCTCTGTCTCTCTCTCTCACTATCCACTCTGCCTGTCAAAAAAAAGTTACTTGAATATATAAATTTGAATCAGAGGTCTCAGCCTAGGAGAGAGATATAGGGTATTCTCGAATATACAAAAGGCTGTGTTGTAGGGCACAATCCTAATTTGCATTTTAATGGTTCTAAGAATGTTCAATTTTGTATTTTCCCAGATAGGCCCAGGATTTGATTAGACTGAAAGATCTTCTGAGCAAGTTTAGTGTTTATCATTAAATAAGAGACTCCAGTGTATACTAAGAAGTCAAACAGTTTGTTTCCCAGTCCCATTTTTTTACCCAGGGCTCCTATAGGAAAATCCAAATTGGCTTTTCTAAAAATATGGGGACCTCTGGTGCTTCACTAGTTTCTCATTTAAGAGCTTTTTTAAACCATTGTGGGTACTGAGCCTTTTTACTTTAAAAAAGAAATTTGAGCCATTTTTTGCTTTATTTTTTTTTTTAACTTGGGACAAACCTTTTGTAAATGTCCTTATTCCTTATAGTAACAAAACCGGCATTCTTTTTTATATATAATTTTATTAATTGAGTTTTAATTGGTTTTTAAATTCGTATTATGGAAGCATATTTCAAACATTTTATATATGTATCTTTTTTTTCTATCAACTTTGTTTTTTTTTTTTTAACTTTTATTTAATGAATATAAATTTCCAAAGTACAGCTTATGGATTACAATGGCTTCCCCCCCATAACGTCCCTCCCACCCACAACCCTCCCCTTTCCCACTCCCTCTCCCCTTCCATTCACATCAAGATTCATTTTCGATTCTCTTTATATACAGAAGATCAGTTTAGCATACATTAAGTAAAGATTTCAACAGTTTGCTCCCACACAGAAACATAAAGTGAAAAATAATAGATGATTTTTTAAATGATGATGAAATCAGATCAGACCTATTGTCATGTTTATGAGCATGAGGATACTTCCCCATCCTTCTCTCCCTCCCTCCCTCAGTCTCAGTCATTGTAATTTTTACATTGGCATGATTTCAGTTTACTTTATAATCACAAGTTAACACTCCACTAAAGAATTATACAAGTAGTAAGTAAAAAAACCACTGTTCCTCTAGAGTATAGATAAGGGGTATAAAGAATGATCAGATCCCAAAGTATCAGTTTCAATCATATGCATTATATTCTTTCATACTCTGTATCTTAGTTACCTCAAATCAGGACAAAATATACATTTGCCTTTTGGAGCCTGGGTTATATCAAAATAGTATAACTTGTGAAGGACATATTTTAAAAGGTTCATCCAACCTTTAAAATGTTTTATTTCTGGAGCACTTTGCCCAGTCAAAGTCATATTTGTCCGAATATTTTTCAGGGGCCTCAGAATAGGCCTCAGTTCATAACTGGAAAACCTGATATGCAAATTCTGGTGGATCTTTCTGAGGCTTTTGTTTTTTGTCTTATTTAAAATTTTTTTCTTATGCATCCCCATTATTATTCCTGAATATATCTCCTATAAATGCAACATTCCTCTATAGGGGTGGTGGAATTTGTTTCTGGAAAATATGAGTATCCACTAAGTAAAGATAGTGAGCCTCTCCCTTAGCTTTATCAATATCATCTTCCTTCATCTCCAGTGAGCAACATATTCATGAGAGTATGTTTATTGTTCCACCTGTGAAGAGAGGTGGGAAAAAAAGAGCTCCATCATACAAAGAGGGGTTCTCTTGATAAACGTCTCTTACTATATATACTGGCACAGCATATATTTCCCTGCTCTGAAAGAGGCACCTGTCCTGAATTGAGTGTCTTGTTGTTTCTCAATTTGAGAGACCAGATTAGGCTTCTGATCACAGCATCATGCTAGGTGGAGGCTCAGTACATTTCCCCATAAGGGGAGAGTTTGGGTCCTACTATGTAAAAGTAGAGCAGCCAGTGTGGACCACAAGCGAGGTTATCTGTGAGATGCAAGTGACGTTGCCATAGAATAGCAGCTGGGGAATTAGGCAGAGCACTTAGCATGGAGCTTCCAGGGTGAGTAATGCAAGGGCAAGTGGCAGATTTATTGCCTGGGTTCTTGTGTCTGATATAAGAAAGATTATTTGAGGATGAGTTGAAGTAAAGGTTGGTGGAAGATTTAATTTTAGCAAGGCACAAGTGCACAGTTGAGAAGAGAGTCTTGGTACACTAAAGTGAGCTGTATACATTGAGATTTTGGAACTAACTTTTTAATATAAATCTTGAAGTAGTGTAGGATATTCCTTAGTGTTGGTACCTGGGGTGGAGTTTTCCAGGAAAGGGTAGAGGTTTCTAGAAATTTGGTGACTGCCCATTTTCCAGTGATTCTGGGAAATCTAGATGTATTATGGCATTCTGTAAATGATGGAGAAAGGGTAGTAATTTTATTATAATGATAATATTATAGGCTACAGATCATTGTGAGGGCATGACTAGCAACCATATTGCCCATTTCCAGTGTGATCTGTACCTGGAGTCATGGTTTTTTTTGCAACAGTAATTTGGGATTACCTCAGCCACAGCACAAAGGTAAGGAGAGTGAAGCGTAGAGTTGGTGGGGATGTCAGTAGGTGCTTTCCCTTTTTAGCTGCCTCTTTTATGCTAGTACAAAGCATAAATGCCTAGACATTGGACATTTCATCATTTTTTTTCTTTCACAAAGAAACTCTAATCGTAGGACACTATAATAATTTAAGTAACTATTTATGGACCATAATTTTTTTATTTAAAAATATGTTGAGGGTGATCTGTGTTATGATAAATTATTTCATTTTGTTCATAGTTTTGTAGCAGTACTATTATCATTTATCTGAAATATACCACAGCACGCTCTTTTTAAGGGTGTAGGGCTTATTTCACATCCTGTTTTCTGCTTGCGACAGAAAATGAAAGAGCAAGAGAGATTCAACTATAGACAAACCAGAACCAAGACAAAAGTAACCATACAAAGGGTTTAGTTGCAAACAATCACAAAAGGATTTGGCTATTGAAATGAAGACAACCATAAAAGAAATTTGGGTACAAGTCCTATAAATTATTTTCCTCTCTCTAACAGGAATCCAAGATCAAATCAAATACACATTAATCTTCCTAAAGGAGTTTCCCAAAACAGAGGAGAAGGTGGTACTCAGTTGTACATACCAAGTCAACTTGCCCTGCTCCAAGGCAGAACAGAGGACCCACAGAATCAGACATTCCTTTGCTTCCACAGTATAGTGCTTGAGGCACTGGACACCTCTGTGGAGAGCCCAGGGGAAAGTCTCAGAACAAAGAGTTTTGACATCTGATAGATGTTTCCCATTGAGGGTCCTCTGAACATGTGTTGGCTCCCCTTACACAGCTTGTTCTTGTTTGGTGGAACAAAAATTGTCACCAAGTTCACAATCATCTGCCTACCACATGAAAAACCTGATAACTCAAGGGTGAAGTGTTGTAGCAACAAAAGTGAGTTTAATTGGAGTACTAGTAAGCTGAGACATTTACCGGACTGGTGTCCTATAAGACCCATCTTTCCTGTTGCATTGTAACTAGTCCATTTTAAGTATGAGCAGCACAAAAGGGGTCAAGTTCAAAAGTTGGGGAATCACTATAGATACCTGACACGAACAATTGCACCAGAAGCATTGTGGTTGCATCTGTGATTGGTTAGTTGACTTTGGAAATGTGGGTATGTTCAAGCTGCTCCTACATACCATTAAGAAGGCAATCGTTTCTTTGCATTCCCTCCTTAGGTCCCAGGGGGATGGGCACTCTGGGTAAGAGCTATTTGCAGGTACTCCCAGATGCAAGCAGATTTCTGCAGGTGGCTGACATGTCCATGTGTAGAGCTGGGCAGAAATCTTCTGATCAAAGCTGAAGGTAGCGAAGCACTTACCAAGCCTTTTCCCCCATTTCAGTTACAGCTTCCAAACAAATGCAGCCACATGTCCTCCACGCCTTCCAAGTTGGGGTTATTAGAACCTCATCTCTTAGGACAGTCAGCTTTCTCTCCTGCTTTGCCTAGGAGCTCCCAGTTTCTTCATTTTTGACTAAATTTCTACCAATTGCCTACACGTGTGACTGACTCAGGTTACTTTAGGGAAAGGCAGGTATTTATAATTAGTTTGTGAAGCTAACTCATAAGCTGAACATTTTAACATAATTTACATTAACATCCATAAAAAATATAGCACTTCTTTGTTTGGATTGCATTTAGACGTACAAACTAAATATGAACAAGTGAGTGAATGAGTTCCGCACTTTGGAGAAGTTTATAGAAGAGATAGTATCATAAGCACACTAAAACACAGCCTACATGTCCTCAACTGTTCACAATTGTGCTAATACGGGTGCTCTGATTTCTCTTAAAGTTTTAGTTTCCCATGTTCTGGAGTTATTGACTTTGTGATCTTTCTGAAGTTATCAAATATTTACAGGTCTACTAATTTCCCTTGTAAAGTTTTCATTTTCTTGTATTGTCTAGTATTTCTTTCTTTCTTTTTAAGATTTATTTATTTATTTGAAAGACAGAGTTAGAGAGACAGAGACAGAGAAAGTGGTCTTCCATCCACTGGTTCACTCCCCAGATGGCTGCAACGGCTGGAGCTGTGGCGATCCAAAGCCCGGAGCCAGGAGCTTCCTTCGGTTCTCCCACATTGGTGCAGTGGCCCAAGCACTTGGACCATCTTCTACTGCTATCCCAGGCCATGGCAGAGATTGGGATCAGAAGAGGAGCAGCTGGGACAATAACCGGTGCCCATATGGGATGCAAGCGCTTCAGGCCAGTTTGTTAACCTGCTGTGTCACAGCGCCGGCCCCGAGTATTTTTTTCTTAAAGTTACTTCAATCCACTGCTGTTCCAGAATAGCTCTTATGGCCACAGGCTGTTTCCAGGCTACACTGCAGCATTATGTGGTGTCTCTCCTTGAGTCACTGCATCCCTCTGAAATCTACATTATTTTTACATCAATTCTCTCTGTTGTTCTTGAATATTCCCTGACATAGCCACCCTTTAGTAGATATTTGTGGGGAGCAACTCGGACTAGACTAAGTTACTGGAATTAAAACTTATTCTATGCATCTGCTCTCCCACAATATGGCGCTGAGAAGGGAGTAAACAACTTCTACGCAACTGCCTCTCGCCAACTTGAGTGATGACCTGCAGGAGCTGATCCTGCTCCTGATTGGAGGAGAGCAGCGTGCTCGGCGTGTGGGTAGCAGAGTTGGGATTGGTGGAAGAGGACTATAAAGGAGGAGAGAGACAACATGCACCAGGAACATCTAAAGGGAACATCCGGATAACATCTGAGCAGCCCCCAAGAGAGCCGGCCGGCAGTGTGCCGCTCCCCCGCGGAAGTGGGGAAAGTGGCAGGGGGAGCCGCCCTTCCACGGAGGTGGAAGGATTGGCAGCCAACCTGGGAAGAACCAGCAGCAAACCTGGGAAGGGCCGAGCAGACAAAAGAACAGCGCAGGGTCCTGTGTCGTTCCTCTGCGAAGAGGGGGAGTGACAGATATTGATTGCTTTCTACAAACTAAGTATGTGAGAAAAGCTGTTTTTCCCTTTGCCTCTGGTCTCTGTCACTATCACCATGGCAGTTGTGGTGCACGGTTTCAGTACTTCAGTTCTCCCAGCATTTCACTCACCTAGGAGCATTTAAATAATAAACAAGAGCCAAAATCAACAATCAAATCAAAAGATGTCCATTTCATTCCCATACATTTTTGTATTATATATTCACTGTAAGAAATCAGAGAAAACATATGATATTTGTCTTTTTCAGACTGGCTTATTTCACTAACCATTTATGTATACTTTTAAAAGTTTTTCCTGTTGGAAAGCAAGTGAGAGATGTTGGTAGACAACTCCTTGGGCAGACACAATTAAACATGATTTTTTAAAAAGCAGAAATCTACATAGGAGGACTCCTAATTACATATTTGAATCTCCAAGGCTTTTGGGGAACACTAGCTATATTAAAAAGAGAATGTTACTTGTAGTAGTTGAAAAAACAACTCTAAGTTTAGGAGTTACAACCTTAGCAGAGGTGTTAAGATCAAAATTATGCCATTTTCATCACTGAATTATTGCTAACTAATCTTTTATATTAACTTCTCTGTGAATTAATCTCGATTAATTTTTCAATTCATTTTTCTCTTCTAGATTATTTAAAGATTAGAAATAATCTATAGGTAGCAAATAGAAAAGAGGCCCAAAAATTTTATTTTGACTATTGGGAATAATGAGTATGAAAACAGAAATTTGGCAGATATTTATTTTTTACTACAAACTTGAAGGGAAAGAGGAAGTTGCCCTACTAAGTAAATATAACATTGAGAGGCTCTATTATATCAATCTAAAAGTGTTATTTATTTACATCAGAAACACAGGAAAGCACCCAAGTTAGTAGTAGTAGTAAGTAAATACATTAGGAATGTTAAAAATAAGTATCTATTTGAATTTGAAATGAAATTCTTAGGCTGCATTTAATTTCTAAGTATTGATTGAGTTGAAGAATTGGTGGAGTATTGCACCAATAATCTATGAATCTTTATTAATCTAAACTGCTAATATTTAAATCATTTAGTATTTTAATTCCATTTAGTAAACTTCTCTTAAGTTTATTGGAAACTTAATCCTGGGGGTATTTCGAGAGATGTGGAGGGAGAGAGAGAAGTTTGGCTATATTCTTAGAATTGTATCTATGCAATGCATGGAACCTGTTCTCTTTACATTAAAAAATGTAAAAAAATATTGGAGTTAAAGAATTGAACCTAGGGGCTGGTGCTATGGTGTAGCAGGTAAAAGCCACTGCCTGGAGTGCCGGCATCCCATATGTGTGCTGGTTCAAGTCCCAGCTGCTCCACTTCTGATCCAGCTCTCTGCTATGGCCTGGGTAAAGCAGTACAGGCTGATCCAAATCCTTTGGCCTCTGCACCTGCATGGGAGACCTGGAAGAAGCTCCTGGCTCCTGGCTTTGAATTGGTGCATCTCTGGCTGTTGCGACCAATGGGGGAGTGAACTAGTGGATGGAAGACCTCTCTTTCTCTCTCTCTGCCTCTCCTTCTCTCTGTGTTTAACTTTGACTTTCAAATAAATAAATCTTTTAAAAAAGAATTGAACCTAATAAGATGTAAGATCAATAAATTAGCATATAGAATACATTTATAACTAGGGCTGCTTTACTCATTAGGTGCTGTAGGCACAGTCCTTCATTCCTGTATTATTCTTCAATGGCCAAAAAACTTTTTATAACCTGAAAACCTAAAATATTATGTCTAAGGTATAAAAAATTAAATCAATATATTAAATTTAAAAAAACAAATATGTTGTTATTCATAGGTATTTCAGTAAAAAAATGTTTTCTCATTGTAAGTACTTCTGATTAAGGATGACAGTTCCCCTGAAATCACAGAAAATCATAATACTTCAACATGAACTATTCACTAGACAGTATCTCAACTGTATGGTTTGCAGTGGAAGGGAATTTAGTATCAGTGCCTTGACCGTGTTTTGTTTTTTCCTCCACAGTGACTAGTAATTCCTCCAGAAGACAATGGATGACATCAGGGATCTCACAGAGAAATGAGAATTCTACCTTCCCTACCCTGGTCACAGCTGAAGGAATTAATAAACTGAGTGTGGACGAGCTTGCATGCCAGCATGTCTGTTTTTCTTTTCTTTTCTTTTTTTTCATTTCTTTCCTTTCCTAAGTCTGCTTTTCTTTCCCACTTACAACAACGCAGAATTCAACCACTTGGGCTATACCTCTGACATTGCAGGATCCTTAATTGAAGAGGGCATTCCAACTAGGGCATCTCTAGTCCTATTAGAATCCTTGAGCTCTTCCCATTGTCCTCTCCTTGACTTTTCAGCACCTGCCATCTCCTTCTCATTTACTTCCCAGGGCTCCATGTGTATCCTCTGTCCTCACTCAGTATGGTCTCTGGCTGGTTAGACCATGCTGTTCCTCCAGGATCTTCTCACCAGACACAGCTGACCCCATGAAGATCTAGGAAATCCAGGTGTTTAACCTTCTGTGCTCCCCATAGCCTAACCTGGACTTCTGTGAGAGGCTCTGTTTTGCCTTAGGGACTGTACTTGCCTGACTGGGAACCTCTACCAGCTAGCTTTCCCTTGCCCTTTATCCAGGTGACCAACAGGGCCAGAAGACAGGCAGCTTCCAAAAGACCAAAAGGGTTTGAGCTTGACTCTCAGTGAAGAAAGCTAACCCATGTTCAGAATTTGGTGCGAAGAAATGAATTAGGAAAAGTTTTTTCATGTTCCATTTTCTAAGGAAAAAAATGTGTAAAATCATTTAGGTCTTTAATTATTTGTTTTGCCAAAGTTCAGTAATGATTTTCTCTGGAACTAATGATTTGGGAAGGGGTTAAAATGACAGATTCAATTTAACAGAACTATTAAAAATTCTACTTGATTTTATTTATTTGACAGGTAGAGTTATAGACAGTGAGAGAGACAGAGAGAAAGGTCTTCCTTCCGTTGGTTCACTCCCCAAATGACCGCCATGGCCAGCGCTGTGCCAATCCGAAGCCAGGAGCCAGGTGCTTCCTCCTGGTCTCCCATGGGGTGCAGGGCCCAAGCACTTGGGCTATCCTCCACTGCCCTCCCAGGCCACAGCAGAGAGCTGGACTGGAAGAGGAGCAACCAGGACTAGAACCAGGTGCCCATAAGGGATGCCGACGCCGTAGGCAGAGAATTAACCAACTGAGCCACCGTGCCGGCCCCCAACTTGATGATAGTTTGTAAAGCTTATTAGTTTTCCTTGATGGTCAATATCTTGGTATAAATTCATTTAAAAAACTATACATGGATTTCAAAAGAATTTTACACTGAAATATATATAACTTTTTGGCTTTGTTTTAAATGTGAATATAGAAAGATTTATTTGAAATGATATCTTCAATGGATTTTATTTCTATCAAAGTATACACATGATTTTCATGATTATTGTTATGAAGACACTTTTAAATATAAATTTTGATATAGTTAGT
The DNA here is from genome assembly GCF_964237555.1 of Oryctolagus cuniculus. NCBI lineage: Eukaryota > Metazoa > Chordata > Mammalia > Lagomorpha > Leporidae > Oryctolagus > Oryctolagus cuniculus. Next base: position 89,382,228 of record NC_091433.1, read on the forward strand.
TTTTAAATGACCAGTCAGGGGCGGAGCCAAGATGGCGGAATAGTGAGGGCGCGCACCGATAGTCCGGGAAAATTTAGTTTAATAAAAGGGGAGTTACGGTAGCCTCAGAAAAAAGAACCAGGAAAATATTGCAGAGGAAACTCTTCTGGATCGAGTGGCTGTGAATCGGAGGACTTACTGGGAGAACAAGGTTGCCCTCCGCGCGGAAGCCCAGCCGCGGGAGCCGCGGGTGCCGCGGAAGCCGCAGGGTCTGCGCGCCAGTGCGGGAAGGGGAGTGCATGTCACACAGACAACAACGGGGAGAGTTGCGATGTCCAGGGCTCTGAGTCCACACATCGACGCTGGAAGGGGAGGTGAGCTCAATAACCTGAGACATTGGCGGGGAAACAGGGGTCAGAATCTAGAGGGGGACCGGAAAGTGCAGCAAACTCACTACCAGAAAGAAAAAAAAAAAAAGCTTGGGGGGTTTCTCTTTCCCCTAACCTTGCAAAGGTTGCAAGCCTGCAAGGCTTGAAGAATTCGAAAGAGACAAAGAGCAGGCACCCTCTCTGGATTTACATATCAACAGAGGAGAGCTAAGGAACTGAGTCACTACAATTCAGAAGCCTAGGCAACCCAGTGGGAGTCCAGAGGAGCCTAAACAGACCCTTTGGGTAGAAGGCAGAGACTGGAAGCTAAATACCATCAATTCTGCACAGCCGTGCCGTGTGGTGTTACTTACCCCCTGAATAAATAAAATAAAATAAATAAATAAATAAATAAATAAATAAAAAGAGAGAGATTTACCACGCATAACCTGAGGGTGTCACCTTTGCACACCCTTAACCAGGAAGAACCAAGCAGAGCTCTCAGGCCACACCCATCTCAAGCCTCCAAGGCTCCTCCAACAGCAGGCAGTCCACTTAACACAGACATAGTATAAAATGAAATAAATAAAAAAACAACAACACACAGTGACGAAAGAAGAATTAACTATGCCAAGCAACAAACACAGAAATCGAGGGAACGGAATCAACGATGACACTATGATGCCTCCAAATAAACAAAACACCCCAAGACAAGATTATGAAGATGATGAGATAGAAGAAATGCAAGATACAGATTTCAAAACATTTATGATAAGAACATTTAGAAGTTTTCAAAAGCAAAACCTTGAACTACAGAAATGCTTATTGGACAGGATTGAAAATCTCTCTCGTGAAAATGAAATTTTAAGGAAGAATCAAAATGAAACTCAGAAACTAGTAGAACAGGAAAGTGTGATAGTGAAGAGAAATCAAAATGAAATGAAGAGCTCAATAGATCAAATGACAAACACATTAGAGAGCCTTAAAAACAGAATGGGTGAAGCAGAAGAGAGAATATCGGACTTAGAAGATAGAGCACAGGAAAACATACAGTCAAACCAAAGAAAAGAAGAGGAAATTAGATATCTAAAAAATATTGTTGGGAATCTACAGGATACTATTAAAAAAAAAAAAACCAACATTCGAGTTCTAGGAGTTCCTGAAGGCATGGAGAGAGAGAAAGGATTAGAAGGCCTTTTTAGTGAGATACTAGCAGAGAACTTTCCGGGTTTGGAGAAGCACAGAGACAACCTAGTACAGGAAGCTCATAGAACCCCCAATAAACATGACCAAAAGAGATCCTCACCACGACACGTGGTAATTAAACTCTCCACAGTGAAACATAAAGAAAAGATCCTAGAATGTGCAAGAGAGAAACGTCAGAGTACTCTCAGAGGATCTCCAGTCAGACTCACAGCAGATTTCTCATCAGAAACACTACAGGCTAGGAGGGAATGGCGAGACATAGCACAGATGCTAAGAGAGAAAAATTGCCAGCCCAGAATATTATATCCTACTAAGCTCTCATTTGTGAATGAAGGTGAAATAAAGACCTTTCATAGCAAACAGAAATTGAAAGACTTTGTGGCCACTCGTCCGGCCCTGCAAAAGATACTTAAAGATGTGCTATACTCAGAAACACAAAAACACGGCCATCAATATGAAAGAAGGTAAAGGAAGAACACCTACCAGTAAAAGAGCATGGGAAGCTCAAAGCATATACTAGAAAATATTTCCGGGAAAATGGCAGGGCAAAGTCACTACGTATCAATAGTCACATTGAACATTAATTGTCTGAATTCTTCAGTTAAAAGACACCGTTTGGCTGACTGGCTCAAAGAACACAATCCAACTATTTGTTGCCTACAAGAAACACATCTCTCTAACAAAGAGGCATGCAGACTGAAAGTGAAAGGTTGGAAAAAGATATTCCATGCCAACAGAAACCAAAAAAAAGCAGGTGTAGCCATATTAATATCAGACAAAATAAACTTTAATACAAAAACTGTTAGAAGAGACAAAGAGGGACACTATATAATGATTAAGGGTTCAATTCAACAGGAAGATGTAACTATTATAAATGTATATGCACCTAATTACAGGGCACCGGTCTTTTATTTAAAAGATATGTTAAGGGACATAAAGGGAGATTTAGATTCCAATACAATAGTACTGGGGGACTTCAATACTCCACTCTCAGAAATAGACAGATCATCCGGACAGAAGATCAACAAGGAAACAGCAGATTTAATTGACACTATTGTCCAAATGGATCTAACAGATATCTACAGAACTTTCAATCCTACATCTACAGACTTCACATTCTTCTCAGCAGTGCATGGAAACTTCTCTAGATTTGATCACATACTAGGCCATAAAGCAAGTCTCAGCAAATTTAAAGGAATTAGAATCGTACCATGCAGCTTCTCAGACCACAGCGGAATGAAGATGGATATTAGCAACTCAGAAAACCCCAGAAAGTATGCAAACACATGGAGACTGAACAACATGCTCCTGAATGAACACTGGGTCATTCAAGAAATCAAAAGAGAAATCAAAAACTTTCTGGAAGTAAATGAAGACAACAACACAACATATCAAAACTTATGGGATACAGCAAAAGCAGTATTGAGAGGCAAATTTATAGCAAAAGGTGCCTATATCAAGAAATTGGAAAGGTACCAAATAAATGAGCTTTCAGCGCATCTCAAGGACCTAGAAAAACTGCAGCAAACCAAAGCCAAATCTAGTAGGAGAAGAGAAATAATTAAAACCAGAGAAGAAATTAACAGGATTGAATCCAAAAAAAAAAAAAAAAAAAAACTACAAAAAATCAGCCAAGCGAGAAGCTGGTTTTTTGAAAAAATAAACAAAATTGACACCCCATTGGCCCAATTCACTAAAAAAAGAAGAGAAAAGACCCAAATCAATAAAATCAGAGATGAAAAAGGAAACGTAACAACAGACACCACAGAAATAAAAAGAATCATCAGAAATTACTACAAGGACCTGTATGCCAGCAAACAGGAAAACCTATCAGAAATGGATAGATTCCTGGACACATACAATCTACCTAAATTGAACCATGAAGACATAGAAAACCTAAAGAGACCCATAACTGAAACAGAAATTGAAACAGTAATAAAGACCCTCCCAATAAAGAAAAGCCCAGGACCAGATGGATTCACTGCTGAATTCTACCAGACATTTAAAGAAGAACTGACTCCAATTCTTCTCAAACTATTCAGAACAATCAAAAAAGAGGGAATCCTCCCAAATTCTTTCTATGAAGCCAGCATCACCTTAATCCCTAAGCCAGAGAAAGATGCAACACTGAAAGAAAATTACAGATCAATATCCCTGATGAACATAGACGCAAAAATCCTCAATAAAATTCGGCCAATAGAGTACAACAACACATCAGGAAAATCATCCACCCAGACCAAGTGGGATTCATCCCTGGTATGCAGGGTTGGTTCAACATTCGCAAATCAATCAATGTGATTCACCACATTAACAGACTGCAAAAGAAAAACAATATGATTATCTCAATTGATGCAGAGAAAGCATTCGATAAAATTCAACACCCTTTCATGATGAAAACTCTAAGCAAATTGGGTATTGAAGGAACATACCACAATATAATCAAAGCAATTTATAAAAAACCCACAGCCAGCATCCTATTGAATGGGGAAAAGTTGGAATCTGGCACCAGGCAGGGATGCCCACTCTCACCACTGCTATTTAACATAGTTCTGGAAGTTTTAGCCAGAGCCATCAGACAAGAAAAATTCATCAAAGGAATACAAATTGAGAAGGAAGAAGTCAAACTATCCCTCTTTGCAGATGATATGATTCTTTATTTAGGGGACCCAAAGAACTCTACTAAGAGACTATTGGAACTCATAGAGAAGTTTGGCAAAGTGGCAGGATATAAAATCACTGCACAAAAATCAACAGCCTTTGTATACACAAGCAATGCCATGACTGAGAAAGAACTGCTAAGATCAATGCCATTCACAATAGCTACAAAAACGATCAAATACCTTGGAATAAATTTAACCAAGGACGTTAAAGGTCTCTACGATGAGAATTACAAAATCTTAAAGAAAGAAATAGAAGAGGATACCAAAAAATGGAAAAATCTTCCATGCTCATGGATTGGAAGAATCAACATCATCAAAATGTCCATTCTCCCAAAAGCAATTTATAGATTCAATGCAATACCAATCAAGATACCAAAGACATTCTTCTCAGATCTAGAAAAAATGATGCTGAAATTCATATGGAGGCACAAGAGACCTCGAATAGCTAAAGCAATCCTGAACAACAAAAACAAAGCCGGAGGCATCTCAATACCAGATTTCAGGACATACTACAGGGCAGTTGTAATCAAAACAGCATGGTACTGGTACAGAAACAGATGGATAGACCAATGGAACAGAACTGAAACACCAGAAATCAACCCAAACATCTACAGCCAACTTATATTTGACCAAGGATCTAAAACCAATTTCTGGAGCAAGGACAGTCTATTCAATAAATGGTGCTGGGAAAACTGGATTTCCACGTGCAGAAGCATGAAGCAAGACCCCTACCTTACACCTTACACAAAAATCCACTCAACATGGATTAAAGACCTAAATCTGCGTCCTGACACCATCAAGTTACTAGAGAACATTGGAGAAACCCTTCAAGATATTGGCACAGGCAAAGAGTTTCTGGAAAAGACGCGGGAGGCACAGGCAGTCAAAGCCAAAATCAACTATTGGGATTGCATCAAATTGAGAAGTTTCTGTATTGCAAAAGAAACAGTCAGGAGAGTGAAGAGACAACCGACAGAATGGGAAAAAATATTTCCAAACTATGCAACTGATAAAGGGTTGATAACCAGAATCTACAAAGAGATCAAGAAACTCCACAAAAACAAAACCAACAACCCACTTAAGAGATGGGCCAAGGACCTCAATAGACATTTTTCAAAAGAGGAAATCCAAATGGCCAACAGGCACATGAAAAAATGTTCAAGGTCACTAGCAATCAGGGAAATGCAAATCAAAACCACAATGAGGTTTCACCTCACCCCGGTTAGAATGGCTCACATTCAGAAATCTACCAACAACAGATGCTGGCGAGGATGTGGGGAAAAAGGGACACTAACCCACTGCTGGTGGGAATGCAAACTGGTCAAGCCACCATGGAAGTCAGTCTGGAGATTCCTCAGAAACCTGAAGATAACCCTACCTTTCGACCCAGCCATCCCACTCCTTGGGATTTACCCAAAGGAGTTTAAATTGGGAAACAAAAAAGCGGTCTGCACCCTAATGTTTATTGCAGCACAATTCACAATAGCTAAGACCTGGAACCAACCTAAATGCCCATCAACGGTAGACTGGATAAAGAAATTATGGGATATGTATTCTTTAGAATACTATACTACAGTAAGCAAAAAGGAAATCCAGTCATTTGCAACAAAATGGAGGAATCTGGAACACATCATGCTAAGTGAAGTAAGCCAGTCCCAAAGGGACAAATACCATATGTTCTCCCTGATCGGTGACAACTGACTGAACACCAAAAAGGAAACCTGTTGAAGTGAAATGGACACTATGAGAAACGGTGACTTGATCAGCATAGCCCTGACTGTTAATGAACAACTTAATACATTATCCCTCTTAGTAGTTTTTTTTGTCTGTTCTACTTAATATGACTGGTTTAATTCTTTAATTATTTCACAGTTATTCTTAAGTGTTGAAAATTAACTGAAAAGTGATCCCTGTTAAACATAAGAGTGGGAATAAGAGAGGGAAGAGATGTATAATTTGGGACATGCTCAGGCTGACTTGCCCCAAATGGTAGAGTTAGAAACATACCAGTGGATTCCAATTTAATCCCATCAAGGTGGCATGTACCAATGCCATCTCACTAGTCCAAGTGATCAATTTCAGTTCACAATTGATCATAATGAAAGGACTAAGAGTCAAAGGGAGCACATAAACAAGTCTAGTACCTGCTAACACTAACCAATAGAATAAATAAAGGGGAGAGTGATCCAACATGGATAGCGAGATACTCAGCAGACTCATAGAATTGCAGATGTCCTAAGCAGCACTCTGGCCTCAGAATCAGCCCTAAAGTCATTCCTATCTGGCTGAAAAGCCCATGAGAGTATTTCAGGCATGGAAAGCCAAGACACTCTGGCAAAAAGATCTCTGTGAGTGAGATCCCAGTGGAAAGAACAGGTCTTCAAAGAAGGAGGTACCTTTCTCTGAAGGGAGGAGAGAACCTCCACTTTGACTACGACCGTGTCTAAACAAGATAAGAGTCGGAGAACTCAAGGGGATTCCATAGCCTTGGAAACTCATGACTGGAGCATAGGGAGATTACTGATGCCATAAACAGGAGTGTCAATTGGTAAAGTCAACAACAGGAGTCACTGTGCACTTACTCCTCATCTAGGATCTCTGTCCTTAATGTGCTGTACATTGAGATTTAATGCTATAACGAGTACTCAAACAGTATATTTCACTTTGTGTTTCTATGGGGGTGCAAACTGTTGAAATCTTTACTTAATGCATAAATGCATACTAAACTGATCTTCTGTAAAAAAAAAAGAAATTATCAATTCCCAACTTGACTCTCACTGGGATTAAACATGACAATAGGTCTGATCTGATTTCATCATCATTTAAAAAAAATCATCTATTATTTTTCACTTTTTTTTTTTTTTGACAGGCAGAGTGGACAGTGAGAGAGAGAGACAGAGAGAAAGGTCTTCCTTTGCCGTTGGTTCACCCTCCAATGGCCGCCGCGGCCGGCGCGCTGCGGCCGGCGCACCGCGCTGATCCGATGGCAGGAGCCAGGAGCCAGGTGCTTATCCTGGTCTCCCATGGGGTGCAGGGCCCAAGCACCTGGGCCATCCTCCACTGCACTCCCTGGCCACAGCAGAGGGCTGGCCTGGAAGAGGGGCAACCGGGACAGAATCCGGCGCCCCGACCGGGACTAGAACCCGGTGTGCCGGCGCCGCTAGGCGGAGGATTAGCCTAGTGAGCCGCGGCGCCGGCTATTTTTCACTTTATGTTTCTGTGTGGGAGCAAACTGTTGAAATCTTTACTTACTGTATGCTAAACTGATCTTCTGTATATAAAGAGAATCGAAAATGAATCTTGATGTGAATGGAAGGGGAGAGGGAGTGAGAAAGGGGAGGGTTGCGGGTGGGAGGGACGTTATTGGGGGGGAAGCCATTGTAATCCATAAGCCGTACTTTGTAAATTTATATTCATTAAATAAAAGTTAAAAAAAAGAAAAGAAAAATAAGAAAAGCTAGAAATAAAGCTGTCATATGATAAAAAAAAGAAAAGAAAATGGTAAGTATGTGAGATGATGAATATTTTAATTATTTTAACTGTGGTATAGTTTCATAATGTATAAGTATATCAAAACATCAAGTCATATCTAAAAACATAAAATTTTGTCTATCAATGAGGCTCAATTGTTCATATAATAACAAAAGATATTACCTTTTCCAAATACGGACTCACATCGTGCATCAAGATCATGACACTCTCCATTATAACAAATAAATTTGTCATTTTTGCATAAGTGTCCATTATGTATAGTTAGGTCAGGCGGACAGTCTCCTGAGCTTCCATTACAATACTCAGGGAGATCACATTCAGGATGTGCACTGGGCCTGCATAAATGACTGTTATCCCAAAACTAATGGAAATTAAAATATAAAAATAAAGTATTACATAAGGTTGTTGTGTTTATCCATACTTATTTCAAAGTTATGTCAATTTTCTATATTTTGTCCTATTTATTCCATTATATTCATCCTGATTTTGTATGTCATTATTTTAATAATTTAGAAGTTAATTGAAAGTTATCAAATAAAATCATAAGACATATGAATAAGAAAAATTATAACACAAATGTGACATCGAAGGCAAAGTTTTACTTGTAGTTTCATTTTAAGAGGGGAATGATTGCTTTTAGCCATGGAAAATTATTAAATTTGGGTGAAAATATTGTAATCTAGTCAGTTTCTCAATAAAATAGGCCAATTAAAACCATAGTTTTGTAAGTATGGAATACTTACAAATTATATGAAAATTTAAGACACACACACACACACAAAACAGAGGCAAAATGAGGGATAATAAAGTCCAACTATAGCTGTTTTTCAAGAAGAAACCAAATGGCAACCTTTCTCCTGGGCATCTTCCAGTTAAGTAACTCTTCATAAAGAATTCTGGACATTTATATTAATAATTTTGAATGGGCATCTATCTCATACTTCATGTAAATAAATTCAAGTTGACACAAAAGATACTAGAGAAGCAAGAATGTAATAATGTGATAAGGAAGAAAATAAAAGTGTCAGTAAAGGACAAACAAAACCCATATGAGGAACTTGTTACAAATATAATGAAGTCTGAAAAGGAAAACAGGGACCAGAGGTCAAATTGTTCACCATATAAACTAAATTGTGCTTCTTCAGTCAATGATAAAGTTTATAGCTTAAATTATTTACTATTTGGAAAACATCGTTTGTATTGAGTTTCACTCCTTATATGAAAAGTTCAGTTCTTTCAACAATGTATTTACAGATATTTATCATAATCAGTAAAATTTTATTTATAAAACGTATATACGGGGTAGAATGAACTAAGATGTTCAATACTAAAGAGTTCTATAACATGTGTAAATGAAGACTTTTAAATCAACATTAAGCTAGTGAAAATACTGGTATTCAAAAGAAGCCCCCAAACCCAACAAAAGTTCACAAATCAGAAATCTGGATCTAAATTTATTATCTGTTCCTTTTAAAATCCATTTATTTTGACTTACAGCTTAATTATGAATATTCTAAAGTACATGACTTTTTACATAATCAGAAAATGTTAATAAATGTGAATCTTACGTGGCATTGTCTGCAGCAGCCTCCTTGAAAACACTGATACCCCCGTCTCAGTTGACAAGTGCGAGGATCACAACAACTATCAGGTCCACATTGCTATGAATGAATAGAATGTACAAGTAAAAATATATATTACAATAATATAAACTTTAGTAGGAGAGTGAAGTAAATGTTGCTAATATTTCTAGATTTCAGCATCTCTCACCACTTAGAAAACACTAATATAAGGCTTTTCCTTCCAGAAAACTGAAAAAATTCATAAAATAATTTTCCAGAAACTGGACAATAGGCAATTCTCATTAAAGAAGAGAAGTAAATGTAATATTCCATAGTCTACATATACTATACTTTCTTTATCCAGTCTTCATCTCTTCAGTTGATGCACATCTGGGTTGCTTCCACATATTAGCGATTGTGAATTGAGCTGCAGTAAACACGGGGGTACAATAACACTTTCACATGCTGATTTCTTTTTTTAAGAGATTTATTTAATTATTGAAAGTCAGGAGTTACACAGAAAGAGAAGGAGACAGAGAGAGAGAGAGAGAGAGAGAGAGAGAAAGGTCTTTCCTCCCCTGGTTCACTCCCCAGTTGGCTGCAATAGCCAAGAGCTATGCCAATCTGAAGCCAGGAGCCAGAGGCTTCCTCCGGGTCTCCCACGTGGGTGCAGGGGCCCAACAACTCAGGCAATCTTTTATTGCTTCCCAGGCCATAGCAGAGCTGGAACTGATTTCATTTGGGTAAATTCCCAGGAGTGAGATGGCTGGATCATGTGGTAGCTCTATCTTCAGATTTCCAAGGTATCTCCATACTGTCTTCCATAGTGGCTTTACCAGTTTACATTCCCATCAACAGTGGATTAGGGTACCTTTTCCCCTACATCCTCACCAGCATTTTTTGTTTGTTGATTTTTGTATGAAAGCCATTCTAATAGGGGTGAGGTGAAACCTTATTATGCTTTTGATTTGCATTGCCCTGATGGCTAGTGGTCCTGAGTAATTTTTCATGTGTCTGTTGGCCATTTAAATTTCCTCTTTTGAAAAATGCCTATTCAAGTCCTTTGCCCATTTCTTAACTAGATTGCTTGTTTTGTTGTTGTTGAGTATCTTCAGCTCTTTATAGATTCTGGATATTAATCCTTTATCAGTTGCATAGTTTGCAAATATCTTTTCCCATTCTGTCAATTGCCTCTTCACTTTGCTGACCGTTTCTTTGGCAGTGCAGAAGCCTCTAAGCTTGATATAATCCCATTTGTCAATTTTGACTTTTATTGCCGGTGCTTCTGGGATCTTTTCCAAGAAGTCTTTGCTTACGCCAGTGTCTTACTGGGTTTCCCCAATGTTCTCTGGTAATTTGATGCTATTGGGTTGTAGGTCTGTGATTCATTTTGAATGGATATTTGGGTAAAGTGTAAGGTAGGAGTCCTGATTCATACTTCAGAAGAAGGAGATCCAGTTTTCCCATCACAATTTGTTGAAATAATATCCTTTCTCCAGGGAATGATTTTAGCTCTTTTGTCAAACATTAGTTGACAAAATGTAATGTAGATGCATGGATGAATTTCTGGACTTTCTATTCTGTTCCATTGGTCTACATGTCTATTTTTCTACCACTATCAGACTGTTTTGACTATAACTGCCAAATTAGCATAGCTTTCTGCTGTTCTTTCACTGAATAAGTGTTCTAATTCTCTCCCTCTTTTTTAAAGATTTATTTATTTATTTGAAAGTCAGAAAGAGAGGAGAGACAGAGAGAGAGAGAGGTCTTCCATCCACTGGTTCACTCCCCAACTGATGGCAAGGGCCGGAGCTGCACCGATCCAAAGCCAATAGCCAGGAGCTTCCTTGGGGTCTCCCACGTGGGTGCAGGGGCCCAAGGAGTTGGGCCATCTTCCACTGTTTTCCCAGGCCATAGCAGAGAGCTGCATCGGTAATGGAGCAGCTAGGATTCCAACTGGTGCCCATATGGGACGCCGGCACTGCAGATGATGGCTTTCCCCACTACACCACAGCGCCAGCCACTATCCCTCTTTCTCACCATCAGGAACTCCCAATACATGTATATTTGTTTGTTTGATAATTTCTGTAAATCTTGAAAACTATGTTCAGCTTTTTAATTTTCTTCTTTTTTTTTTCTATTTGCAAGGACTTGACTTCTATCTTGGATATTCTTTCTTCTGCCTCCCCAAGTCTGTTGTTAAGGCTTTCCACTGTATTTTAATTTGATATATTGAATTTTCATATCTAATATTTCAGTTTGGTTTCTCTTCATTGTCGCTTTCTCCAAGCAGAATTTCTCATCCATGTCATATATGGATTTCTTTTATTTGTTAATTTTCTTCTCTGCATTTTTGAATAATTTTATCATTCTTTTGAATTCCTTTTCAGGCATTTCATCCCTCTCTTCATCTTTTCATTCCAATATTCAAGTGTTTTTATGTTCTTTTGGGGAATTCATACTGTCTTTCTTGTTCATGCTTCTTAATTTCTACATTTATTTTTAGGCATTTGTAGAAACTCTTGTTGGTTTTCTCCTCTGAGGATTTTGTCTGTGAAATATGCTTCTGTGGCTTAGCAGAGTTTCTGCTGCTTCACAAGGAAGGTGTGGGCTGAGTGAGCTCCAGGCAGTGCTCCAGGCAGTGCTCAAGTATGAGGCAAGAGTCCAAAGTGACACCAACGTTCATGGCATGGTAGTTCTGCTATATCTTCATCAGGGTTGCGGTTAGATGAGGGAGGGTATGATCATTTTGGGCAGCATGATCACAGCCTCACACCCTCTCTGCCAAAGTGAACCAATTGCCCATGCTGAGCCGTTAGTGTCTTCACCCCTCACCCAAGCAGGTTCTAAATAATGCAAAGGATCTGTGTATAATTGTGGAACCCTGTGCAATGACTCATCTCATACACTCATCAAACTGTGAGCCTCTCAAGCCAGACACAGTGATTGCTCAAACACTCAGCCACAAGTAACTCCCTATGGCACATTCACAGAATTCCACCAGTCATAGCACACAGGGCTTCAACATACACAGGAGCATATGATCTATTCTCAGCCCCAAAAGCATTCCTGTCCACAGAGAGAGCTTCAGCTTTCCCAGAGTCAGCTTCCTGCCTGATAGAATCTGCTTGGTGCTCCACGTTGGAATGTTCATACCACACTTTCATAAATGGACAGATCAACAAGACATAAAATCAACAAAGAGATAGCAGAGCTAATCTACATGATAGACAAAATAGACTTGATAACTACAGAAGCTTTCATGCCACAGTTGCAGAATACACATTCTTTTCATCAGTGCATAGAACTTTCTCTAGGACAGACCACATGCTAAGCCATAAAACAAATCTCAGCAAATTAAAAAAAAATTAAAAACATACCACGCATCTTTTCTGACCACAATGGAACTAAGCTAGACATATAGCAACTCAGGAATCTCTAGAATATGTAGAAGCACATAGACAGTGAAAAACATGCTCCTGAATAAAGAGTGGGTAATTTAAGAAATCAAAAGGGAAACGAAAAAATTTCTGGAAGTTAATGAAGATGAGAGTGAAACATATAAAAACTTAAGGCATATAGTAAAGGCAGTTTTCAGAGAGAAGTTTACAGTAATTGGTGCCTACTTCAAGACATTGGAAAGGCAACAATAAATGAGCTATTAGCACATGTCAAGGACCTAGAAAAACAAAAACAAACCAAATCTCAAATTTCTGGGAGGAAAGAAAGAATTAAAATTAGGGAAGAAATAAACTTGAAACCAAAGGAAAAAAACATGCAAAAAATCATTGAAATAGTTTTTAAAAAAATAAACAAAATTGATATACCATTGGCAATGAAGACCCCATATCAGTAGAATTAGAGATGAAAAAGGAAATATAACAACAGGTATCACAGAAGTAAAAAGAATCATCAGAGATTACTACAAATAGCTGCATGCCAACAAATTGGAAACTATAGAAGAAATGGATAGATTATTAGACACATAAAATCCCAAAATTGAGTTTTGAAGACGGAACACCTAAACAGACCAGTAATGAAGACAGAGGTTGGATCAGTAATAAAGGCCCTCCCAATAACAACAACAAAAAGCTGAGGACCGGATGGCTTCATTTCTGAATTATACCAGACATTTAAAGAAGACAGAATTCTAATTCTTCTCAAGCTATTCCAAACCACTGAAAGGGAGGGGATCCTCCCAAAAGTCTTGAAGCCAGCATCACTTTAACTATTTAATCAGGAAAAGATAACAAAGAAAGAGAACTTAGACTAATATCCCTGATGAACAAAGATGCAAAAATCCTCAACAAGATAGTAGCTACATGAAACCAACAACACATAAGGAAGATCATTCACCCAGACCAAGTGGGATTTATCCCTGGTATGCAGGGATGGTTCAACATTCGCAAATCTACAAATGTGATATATCACATTAACAAATTGAAGAAAAAAACCATATGGTTATCTGAATAGATGCAGAGAAAACATTTCACAAAATATAATACCCTTTCATAATGGAAACCTTAAGCAAATTGGGTATATAAAGAATATTCCTCAACATAGGCAAAGCAATTTATGAGAAACTGATAGCTAGCATCTTATTGAATGGGAAAAATTTGAAAGAACTCTCATTAAGATCCAGAACCAGACAAGGATGCTAACTCTTACCATTGCTATTCAATACAGTTATGGAAGCTCTAGTCAGAGTCATTAGGCAAGAAAATAATTCAAAGTGATGCCTATTGGGAAGGAGGACGTCAAACTATCCATATCTGCAGATGACATGATTTTCTATTAGGGAAACAACTCCAATAAGAGACAATTGGAACTACCACACAAAAATTAATAGCCTTCATAAACACAGACATTGCCATGCAAGAAAGAACGTGCAAGTTCAAACCCCATTCAAAATAGCTACAAAAATATAAATGTTTTGGAATAAATTTAACCAAGGATGTCAGGATTCTCTATAATAAAATTATAAAACATCAAAGAAAGAAATATGAGACACAAAAAAAAATGGAAAAATCTTCCATGTTCATGGGTTGGAAGAATCAATATCATTAAAATGTCCATGAAAGCAATTTACAGATTAAATGTGATTCCAATCAAAATACCAAGAATGTCTTTTCTGAGATCTAGAAAAAATGGTGCTAAGGGAAAATTGGATCTTCTTGTGTAGCAGTATAAAACAAGACTCCTATCCTACACATTATACATAAATAAGCCTAAACGGATCAAGGATCTAAATCTACAAGCTGATCCAGCAAATTAACACAGAAGAACATTGCAGAAACTCTGCAAGACATTGGCATAGGCAAAACTTCTTGGAAAGACACCAGAAGCACAGGCAATCAAAGTCAAAATAGACAACGGGGAATACATTAAGCTGAGAAACTTCTGTGCTGCAAAAGAAATAGCAAAGTTGGAGAAACATTTGAGAATGAGAGAAAATATTTGCAAACTACACAACTGATAAAGGAATAATATCCAGAATCTATAAAGAACTGAAGAAATTTAAGATCAATAAAACAAACCATCCAGTTAAAAATGGGCCAAGGACTTGAACAGGTTTTTTTTTTTTTCAAAGGATTAAATTCAAATGGTCAACAGACACATGAAAAAAATGCTCAGGATCACTAGCTATGAGAGAAAAACAAATAAAAACCACAATGATGTTTTCCCTCACCCCAGTTAGAATGGCTCTCAAACAGAAATCAAAAAACAATAAATGCTGGTTAGGATTTGGAGGAAAACATACCTTAATTCACAGTTGGTGGGATGTCAACTAGCATTAAGGAAGACAGTATGGAGATTCCTCAGAAATCTGATAATAGACCCAGTCATCCCACTCCTGGGAAATTATCCAAATGAAATGAAATCAGTATGTGGAAGAGTTATTTGTACCCCCATGTTTATTGCAGCTCAATTCACAATAGCTGAGATATGAAAGCAACCTAGATGCCCATCAACCAATGACTAGATAAAGAAAATGTTGTATATGTACACTATGAAATACTACTAAGTGGTAAATATAGTACAAGTCTGTGTTTTGCAACAAAATGGATGCAACTGGAAAGCATTCTACTTAGTGAAATAAGCTAGTCCCAAAAAGACAAATATGATATTTCCCCTTATCTGTGATAACCAATAGAGTACAAAAATGTAATGTAGCTAAGCAAAATTGACCTTTTGAGATTTGTTATTTCCAGCCCTCATTTCTACTGTTGAGGAAAAAGTTTTTTTAATTATTCTTACTGTATATTGAATTCTTTCCTTAGTGGTGAGTTAAGTTTATGATTATAAAATACATTACAAGTGTATCATTGTAAACATTAAAATACAGAGTAAGAAAGGAGGAGTAGGAAGGTTGAGAGTTGAGCAGGAGGGAGACTAGAGTGGGATGCTATCACTATGCTCCTAAAGATATATATATATATATATATATATATATATATATATATGAAATTTGTTCACCTTATATAAAAATAAAATGATTTTCATATCTTCTTTTAAACTTATCTGAATAAGAAGGTTTATGATGTTGACTCAGCATTTTGGAGATTGTTGCTGTTTTTTACATTAAGATTGATGTATAGAGAAATCATAAGCTTATGGTATGAACACAGCCATAATGGGTTAGAAGTAACATTTTATATTATTTCCTCTCAGCTCCAATTTCTATCCAATTTATTTCTTTTATATCAGTGTGCTTACCTTTGAATTTCTAGCTTCTTGACTGATCATGACCCATTTTTTCAGTGTATAAGAAATTTAATCACCTACATCTGTTAGGCTTAAGCAGTTATTATTTTTTTCTTTTTCTTTAACTTTTATTTAATCAATATAGATTTCCAAAGTACAGCTTATGGATTGCATTGGCTTCCCTCCCCCGCCAATGACTTCCCTCCCACCCGCAACCCTCCCCTTTCCCGCTCTCTCTCCCCTTCCCCGCTCTCTCCGATTCCATTCTTATCAAGATTCATTTTCAATTTTCTTTATATACAGAAGATCAGTTTAGTATACATTAAGTAAAGATTTCAACAGTTTGCACCCCCATAGAAACACAAAGTGAAATATACTGTTTGAGTACTCGTTATAGCATTAAATCTCAATGTACAGCACATTAAGGACAGAGATCCTACATGAGGAGTAAGTGCACAGTGACTCCTGTTGTAGACTTTCCAAATTGACACTCCTGTTTATGGCATCAGTAATCTCCCTATGCTCCAATCATGAGTTTCCAAGGCTATGGAAGCCCTCTGAGTTCTCCGACTCTTATCTTATTTAGATAAGGTCATAGTCAAAGTGGAAGTTCTTTCCTCCCTTCAGAGAAAGGTACCTCCTTCTTTGAAGACCTGTTCTTTCCACTGGGATCTCACTCACAGAGATCTTTCATTTAGGTATTTTGGGTTGTTTGTTTGTTTGTTTGTTTGCTTTTTTTTTTGCCAGAGTGTCTTGGTTTTCCATGCCTGAAATACTCTCATGGGCTTTTCAGCCAGATCCGAATGACTTTAAGGCTGATTCTGAGGCCAGAGTGCTGTTTAGGACATCCGCCACTCTATGGGTCTGCTGTGTATCTCACTTCCCATGTTGGATCATTCTCTCCCTTTTTGATTCTATCAGCTAGTATTTGCAGACACTAGTCTTGTTTATGTGATCCCTTTGGTTCTTAGTCCTATCATTACAATCAATTGTGAACAGAAATTGATCACTGGGACTAGTGAGGTGGCATTGGTACATGCCACCTCGATGGGATTGAATTGGAATCCCCTGATATTTTTCTAACTCTGCAGTTTGAGGTAAGTCAGCTTGAGCATGTCCCGAATTGCACATCTCTTCCCTCTCTTATTCCCACTCTTAATTTAACAGCGATCACTTTTCAGTTAAGTTTCAGCACTTAAGAAGAATTGTGTATTGATTACAGTATTCAACCAAAAGTATTAAGTAGAACAAACAAACAAAAATACTAAGAGGGATAACATATTAAGCTTCTCATCAACAGTCAGGGTGAGGGCTGATCAAGTCACCATTTCTCATAGTGTTCATTTCACTTTAACAGTTTCCTTTTTGGTGCTCAGTTAGTTGTCACCTATCAAGGAGAACAAGTGGTATTTGTCCCTTTGGGATTGGCTTATTTCACTCAACATAATGTTTTCAAATTCCTAACAAGGATCACTTTTCAATTAAAATTTAAACACCTAAGAATAGCTGTGTGTTAATTACAGAGTTCAACCAATGTTACTAGAACAAAAAAAATACTAAAATGGATAAAGTATTACATTGTACATCAACCGTCAGGACAAGAGCTGATCAAGTCAATGTTTCTCATAGTGTCCATTTCACTTCAAGTTTCCCCTTTGGTGCTCAGTTAGTTGTCGCCAATAAGGGAGAACATATGATATTTGTCCCTTTGGAACTGGCTTAATTCACTCAGCATGATGTTTTCCAAATTCCTCCATCTTGTTGCAAATGACTGGGTTTCGTTGTTTTTGACTGCTGTATAGTATTCTATAGAGTACATGTCCCATAATTTCTTTATCCAGTCTACTGTTGTTGGGCATTTGGATTGGTTCCAGGTCTTAGCTATTGTGAATTGAGCTGCAGTAAACATTAGGGTGCAGACCGCTTTTTTGTTTGTCAATTTAAACTCCTTTGGGTAAATTGCAAGGAGTGGGATGGCTGGGTCGAACGGTAGGGTTATATTCAGGTTTCTGAGGAATCTCCAGACTGACTTCCATAGTGGCTTTACCAGATTGCATTCCCACAAACAGTGGGTTAGTGTCCCTTTTTCCCCACATCCTCGCCAGCATCTGTTGTTGGTAGATTTCTGAATGTGAGCCATTCTAACCGGGGTGAGGTGGAACCTCATTGTGGTTTTGATTTGCATTTCCCTGATTGCTAGTGATCTTGAACATTTTTCCATGTGTCTGTTGGCCATTTGGATTTCCTCTTTTGAAAAATGTCTATTGAGGTCCTTGGCCCATCTCTTAAGTGGGTTGTTTGTTTTGATGATGTGGAGTTTCTTGATCTCTTTGTAGATTCTGGTTATCAATCCTTTATCTGTTGCATAGTTTGCAAATATATTTTTCCATTCTGTCGTTTGCCTCTTCACTTTCCTGACTGTTTCTTTTGCAGTACAGAAACTTCTAAATTTGATGCAATCCCAAATGTTAATTTTGGCTTTGACTGCCTGTGCTTCTGGGATGTTTTCCAAGAAGTCATTGCCACTACCTATATCTTGCAGGGTTTTTCCAATGCTCTCTAATAATTTGATGGTATCAGGTCATAGATTTAAGTCTTTAATCCATGTTGAGTGGATTTTTGTGTAAGGTGTAATGTGGGGGTCTTGCTTCATGATTCTGCACGTGGAAATCCAATTTTCCCAGCACTATTTATTGAATAGACAGTCCTTGCTCCAGGAATTGCTTTTAGATCCTTGATCAAATATAAGTTGGCTGTAGATGTTTGGGTTGATTTCTGGTGTTTCAATTCTGTTCCATTGGTCTATCCATCTGTTTCTGTACCAGTACCATGCTGTTTTGATAACAACTGCCCTGTAGTATGTCCTGAGATCTGGTCTTGTGATGCCTTCAGCTTTGTTTTTGTTGTACAAGATTGCTTTAGCTATTCAAGGTCTCCTGTGACTCCATATGAATTTCAGCACCATTTTATCCACATCTGAGAAGAATGTCTTTGGTATCTTGATTGGGATTGCATTGAATCTATAAATTGCTTTTGGGAGAATGGACATTTTGATGATGTTGATTCTTCCAATCCATGAGCATGGAAGATTTTTCCATTTCTTGGTATCCTCTTCTATTTCTTTCTTTAAGGTTTTGTAATTTTCATCGTAGAGATCTTGAACGTCCTTGGTTAAGTTTATTCCAAGGTATTTGATTGTTTTTGTGGCTATTGTGAATGGGATTCATCTTAGAAGTTCTTCCTCAGCCATGGCATTGTCTGTGTATTCAAAGGCTGTCGATTTTTGTGCAGTGATTTTATACCCTGCTACTTTGCCAAACTCTTCTATGAGTTCCAATAGTCTCTTAGTAGAGTTCTTTGGGTCCCCTAAATAAAGAGTCATATCATCTACAAAGAGGGATAGTTTGAGTTCTTCCTTCCTAATTTGTATCCCTTTAATTTCTTTTTCTTGCCTAATAGCTCTGGCTAGAACTTCCAGAATTATATTGAATAGCAGTGGTGAGAGTGGGCATCCCTGCCTGGTACCAGATCTCAGTGGAAATGTTTCCAGCTTTTCCCCATTCAATAGGATGTTGGCTGTGGTTTTTTCATAGATTGCTTTGATTGTATTGAGGAATGTTCCTTCCAAACCTAGTTTGCTTAGAGTTTTCATCATGAACGGGTGTTGTATTTTATCAAATGCTTTCTCGGCGTCTATTGAGATAATCATAGGGTTTTTCTTCTGCAGTCTGTTAATGTGGTGTATCACATTGATTGTTTTGCGCACATTAAACCATCCCTGCATACCAGGGATAAATCCCACTTGGTCTGGTTGGATGATCTTTCTGATGTGTTGTTGCATTCTATTGGTCAGAATTTTATTGAGGATTTTTGCATCTATGTTCATCAGGGATATTGGTCTGTAATTCTCTTTCAATGCTGCATCTTTTTCCGGCTTAGGAATTAAGGTGATGCTGGCTTCATAGAAAGAATTTGGGAGGACTCCCTCTTTTTTGATTGTTCTGAATAGTTTGAGAAGAATTGGAGTAAGTTCTTCTTTAAAGGTCTGGTAGAATTCAGCAGTGAATTCTTTTTATTTCTGTAGTGTCTGTTGTTATGTTTCCTTTTTCATCTCTGATTTTATTGATTTGGGTCTTTTCTCTTCTTTTTTTAGTTAGTTGGGCCAATGGGGTGTCAATTTTGTTTATTTTTTCAAAAAACCAGCTCCTCGTTTGGCTGATTTTCTGGAATTTTTTTTTTTTTTTGGATTCAATCCTGTTGATTTCTTCTCTGATTTTAATTATTTCTCTTCTCCTACTAGATTTGGGTCTGGTTTGCTGTAGGTTTTCTAGATCCTTGTGGTGAATTGAAAGCTCATCTATTTGGTGCCTTTCCAATTTATTGATGTAGGCACCTATTGATATAAACTTCCCTCTTAACACTGCTTTTGCTGCGTCCCATAAGTTTTGGTATGTTGTGCTGTTATCCTCATTTACTTCCAGAAAATTTTTGATTTCTCTTTTGATTTCTTGAATGACCCAGTGTTCATTCAGGAGCATGTTGTTCAATCTCCATGTGTTTGCATATGCTCTAGGGATTCCTGAGTTGCTAATTTCCAACTTCATTCCCCTAAGGTCTGAGAAGCTGCATGGTATGATTCTAATTCTTTTGAATTTGCTGAGACTTGCTTTATGGCCTAGTATGTGGTCAATCCTAGAGAAGGTTCCATGCAATGCTGATAAGAATGTAAAATCTTTAGCTGTAGGATTGAAAGTTCTGTATATATCTGTTAGATCCATTTGGGCTATAGTGTCGTTTAAATCTACTGTATCCTTGTTGATCTTCTGTCCTGTTGTTCTGTCTATTTCTGAGAGTGGAGTATTGAAGTCCCCCTGTACTATTGTATTGGGGTCTAAATCTCCCTTTAAGTCCGTTAACAAATCTTTTAGATAAACCGGTGCCCTGTAGTTAGGTGCATATACATTGATAATCGTTATATCTTCTTGTTGTATTGATCCCTTAATCATTATATAGTGTCCCTCTTTGTCTCTCTTAACAGTTTTTGTGGTAAAGTTTATGTTGTCTGATATTAAGATGGCTACGCCCTCTCTTTTTTCATTTCTGTTGACATGGTATATCTTTTTCCAGCCTTTCACTTTCAGTCTGTATGGATCTTTGTTGGAAAGATGTGTTTCTTGTAAGCAGCAAATAGATGGGTTTTGTTCCTTAACCCAATCAGCCAATCGGTGTCTTTTAACTGGACAGCTCAGGCCATTCACGTTCAATGTGACTAATGATAAGTGGTAACTTTGCCCTGCCATTTGCCAAAGATAAGTTCTAATATATGCTTTGAATTCCCTGTGATCTTTTGCTGTGAGGTTTCCTTCCTTTACCTTCTTTCATACTGATGACCGTGTTTCTGTGTTTCTGTGTGTAACACATCTTTAAGCATCTTTTGCAGGGCTGGACGAGTGGCGAGAAATTCTTTCAATTTCTGTTTGCTATGAAAAGTCTTTATGTCACCTTCATTCACAAATGATAGCTTTGCAGGATATAATATTCTGGGCTGGCAGTTTTTCTCTCTTAGTACCTGGGCTATATCTCGCCATTCCCTCCTAGCTTGTAGGGTTTCTGATGAGAAGTCAGCTGTGAGTCTGATTGGAGATCCTCTGAGAGTAATCTGACGTTTCTCTCTTGCACATTTTAGGATCTTTTCTTTATGTTTCACTGTGGAGAGTTTAATTACCACGTGTCGTGGTGAGGATCTCTTTTGGTCTTGTTTATTAGGGGTTCTGTGAGCTTCCTGTACTAAGATTTCTCTGTCCTTCTCCAAGCCTGGGAAATTTTCTGCTAATATCTCACTAAAAAGGCCTTCCAATCCTTTCTCCCTCTCCATGCCTTCAGGAACTCCTAGAACCCGAATGTTGGGTTTTTTAATAGTATCCTGTAGATTCCTGACAATATGTTTTAGATTTCTAATTTCCTCTTCTTTTCTTTGCTCTGACTGTATCCTTTCCTGTTCTCTGTCTTCTAAATCTGATATTCTCTCTTCTGCTTCACCCATTCTGTTTGTAAGGCTCTCTATTGTGTTTTTCATTTGATCTATTGAATTCTTCACTTCATTATGATTTCTCGTCACTATCACAGTTTCCTGTTGTACTAGTTGTTTCGTTTCATTTTGATTCCTCCTTAATATTTCATTTTCACGAGAGAGATTTTCTATCTTGTCCATTAAGGATTTCTGTAGTTCAAGAATTTGTTTTTGAGAACTTCTTAATGTTCTTATCAATTTTTTGAGATCTGCTTCTTGCATTTCTTCTATCTCATCATCTTCATAATCTTGAATTGGGGTGCCTATTTCATTTGGGGGCGTCATAGTGACTTCCTTGTTTTTATTACCTCGGTTTTTGCATTTCTTATTTGGCATACTGGAGATATTTGGTTTCTTCACTGTGGTGCTTTTTCTTGTTATACTATGACTCTAGATTAAGTGGACTGTCTGTTTTTGATAGAGCCTTAGCGGCTTGAGATGGGTGTGGCCTGAGAGCTCTGTTTGGTGTGCCAAAGGTGACACTCCCAGGTTAGGCGTGGTAGATCTCTCTCTCTCTTTCTTTTTTGATTCAAAAGGGAAGTGATTCCGCACAGCTGAACAAAGTTGGAGGTAATTAGCAGGCAAATGATATACCCACAGGAGCCAGAGATCAGAAGCTCTTTCCCAAGGACCACACAGGGAATCTGTTCTGCCCTCAGAGTGGGCTCAAATTCTCCTTCAGTCTCCCACTGGGTTGCCAAAGTTACGGAATTGTAGAGTCTCTGGAGAGTACTCACGTGAATTCCATGAGTTCTCTCCCCCACCGTCTCTTTTTTCACAGTCTCAGTTCAGTAGCACCACAAATTTACTAGGTCCTAATCTCCTGTTAATTCGCCCCGCCCAGAGTCAGGTTTTTCTGCTAGGCTCAGGGCCGGTGCAGACCTGAGGTCGCTCTGCTTAGGACGTATCCACGATGATACCTGCTCTTTTTCTTGCTCGCCCTTGAGAGGTGAGCAGAGAGAGAAAGATGTGTCCGTACCAGTCACCTTTTTTTTTCTCTCTCTCTCTCTTCCAGTTAGCCTGGTGAACTTCCCCCCCCCCCGGGGGTCGTTCCCTCTAGTCTCCTCTCTCCGCTTGCCTGCCAGTGTCTTGGGCTATTGAGGTTCGGCTCACCTCGCGTTCCAGCGCTGGTGTGTTGAGTCTGCCGCTGGTGTCCCGAACTGTAGGCTCCCACACTCTCCACACAGGTCCACTGTGAATCATGTGTTCCGGAAGAGTTTCTTCTGCTGTTTCCTCCCCTACTCTTCCTTGAACCTGCAGTATCTCCACTTTTATTAAACTGTCTCTCCCCGGACTATCAGTGTGCTCCCTTCCTATTCCACCATCTTGCCTCCTCCCGGCTTAAGCAGTTATTAAGATGATCCAATTATCTTACTGCTCTTAACAATTTAGGGGAAAAATTTTGTGCCAACTTAGAGAATAAAGAGAAAGAAAACTGAAGTATCATGATATATAATCTTTTCTCATATACCTTCTCCCTCCCAGATAAAACCAACTGGTGTAAAATGTGGGAACATATATGATGAACAATGTGATTTCTCTGTATTTTGCATTGAGTGGCTCCTAACCTGTGTGCCTGACACCTTTGTACTCCATGACAGCACTGTGATTCTAGTGATATCCTCTGTCATGATGGATTTTGCAAGAGTATAACAAGACATTATAAAACATTAATTGGAGGCAGTAATGACCATAATTTTTTCTTAGTTTCTAAATTCTGATTATTTCAAGGTCTATTATTTAACTTGATTTGTTAGTTGACCAAAGTATTGCCTAGTGTATGTATCAGTGTTACAAGAAGTTAGCATTTTTCCTGATTTTGAGAAACAAAAAAATCTCTGAATATATGTGGAACCTGTGTTCACAAAAGGAAGACATCTAAAAGGGAAATCAAACTGTTCATAATACTGTATAGAATTTGTAGCAGTGAAGTCTAATTCAGATTGAAGGGAAATAAGAATTTTTATTAGAGTGAAAGAGGGCTGGTAGGGATTAGACTTCAAAGTGCTTGCTGGTGAACAAGGGCTTTGGCTCACAAGTCAGGTCTGATTTGATAGTTTTCAGTAAATAGGCATGTCGGTTCATTGCAATACACATCCATCCTCCTGTACACATCTGAAAATTTTCTTTACTAGTCCTCCCATTATGCTCTTTTTAAACAGGTCATAGGAGAGCCCTATATATATATCTAGATTGTGTAACTGCCAGGTATTGAAGGAAGAAGAGAGACTGAATTTTTGGTGGTTGCTATTATACCTTTTCTCTCCTTTTCCATCAGAGTCATTAGCTGCAATTATAGACTGAAGCTATAGAATAGTATCTGAACTGAGAGGTACACATGATCAGTAAAATTAGGAGAATTAAAAAGTAGTGCAAATTAATGGCCTAATGTCCCTACAAGTAAAGCCAGGACTCATTACTGACAAGAAACATTCAGAGCGAGATATGGTTGTCAATAACTGGGTTATTCAACAAATGTATTTATTGCTTTTTTAGTATCAGCACTTGGTTTTGTGATATTTAAAAGCACTTTGTGAGAACTACAGGATGTAGGGGCAACAGTGTTCACCTCAGATA
Organism: Oryctolagus cuniculus; assembly: GCF_964237555.1. Taxonomy (NCBI): domain Eukaryota; kingdom Metazoa; phylum Chordata; class Mammalia; order Lagomorpha; family Leporidae; genus Oryctolagus; species Oryctolagus cuniculus. The sequence continues at coordinate 89,406,847 of NC_091433.1, forward strand.
ATGTAATACTCTTTGAGGAGCCAAGTATGACATCCAAAGTATCTTTATTTCAAAATAATGTCTCTACAATCCTATTGATCAGGAATCAATGAATGTAAGCTGTGAAAAGTCTGTATCTATCAATCAGTTTTTTGCACTTATTTTCTGGAAAGCATTCTCCTTTGCAAGCCTGCCAAGGACCTTGGGAATAAAAGAAGGGTGTCAAAATGTTTCCCTCAATGATTCTGTATTTCAATCTAAATCAACTCCAATTATTTGAATAGATCATCTAGTGTCTTTAAACTAGAATGGCCTTTGAGTAGGATTTGATATAATTCTCAAGGAGGTATTTTGCAAGATCCAACTAAAATAGGATTTAGAAGACATAGGCAATAAAGATCTTATGCCATAGACCTAACAAATTGTGGTATGCTACCAAATTTCTGGATTCCTGTCAAGACATACTGAGGGGATTTCAAGCACCTTGACTTTAGGTAATTTAAAAAAAAATTACAACAGTGGAAATATACCACATCTAAGTTCCTTTTGTTTTGGTAAAGTCTGGCTCTTACATTCCTGAAAACAAAGAAATTTTCTATTGTTGGTTTAACATAAAGTAATTTTACTGGCTTCAGTCATTTGGTTTGTTGTGATATTTACCCTCTAAAAGTTGGAAAGTCTCATTAATTGTAAAGTCACATATTCTACTAGAGGTATTTATCATCAAATTCAGTTGTGTATCACCTAAATGAATCTAACTGCTTACTCAGCAGGTATATAAGAGTGTCTTAACTTGAACAATAATATATTAGGCCAGTTATTAATTTCTGATATCAGGGTAAGAAACCGTCCTGTGTATTGTAGGATGTTTAACAGTATCCATGTCCTCTGCTCAATACACGAAATACCTGGAGGCATTTTGGTTCTCACAGCTGGAGTGGAGTTGATACTGGTTTGTAGTAGGTAATGGCTACAGATGCTTCTGAACATCCTAACAGTACACAGGATATCCTCTACTTCAAAGCACTATGTCAGCAGTGCCAGGGCTAAGATACCTTTCTCCAGAGAGAGCCACAAGTTTGGCTAATTGAGTTCCTTGAGACTCTAAAAAGGATTTTGTTCCATACTGATTTACAAACAACAATTGCAACACCAACCTGGTATTGTCTTTTTTTCAATGAAAAGTTTTAAAATTTGTTTTCAATATAGTTGAATTATGGAGTGTGAGAGATAGAGGGAGAGGGAGACAGAAAGGAAATGGGAGAGGGAGTGAGACAGAGTGATCATGACAGTTAGAGAGAGAGAGCCTCTCATCTACTGGTCTCCCCCACACAAAAGATGCCTGCAATAGCCATATCCAGGTCAGGCAAAATCCAGGAGCCCAGACCTTAATCCAGGTATCCTACTTTGGTGGCAAGGACCTTACTACTTGCACCAACACCTGCCACCTTCCATGGTGTACATTAGTGGGAACATGGATCAGAAGCAGAGTAACCAGGACTTGATCCAGGCACTCCCATTGGGATGCAGGCATTCCAGGAGGTGACTTAACCACTGGACCATGCGCCCACTCCATCCTTCTTCAACTTTAAGATAATGTGATCTATCAAAACAATTTTGGATTAATAACATTTATGGAAGTGTCCTGAAGTTTGGCTCTATGTGTAGATATTTTCCAGACTATAGAAATATGCTAAATAAATGATTTTCTGGATTATGAATAGTTGTGTGAGAAGAAATCCGTTATAATCAATTAATCATCTAACAAAATAAAAGCTCAGAGTATTCAGTGAGTCATGATACTTATACATCATATAACACAATAAAAATTTAAATGTAATTCTTGTATGAGGCATAAGGATGTTTCAACTCATTTAGTGGGAGCTAGAATGGTGTTAGATGAAGAAACCGGCTATATAACAGGTGATAGATCCTTCATGAATACCAGGTAGTAGAATGTAACTTAAAGTTTAATAAGCATGGAAAATGACATTTATGATAATCTGAAAAACCCAAAAAAGATGGTTACTGCACAGTACATTGAGGTAGTGTCTTCGTCTGTTTTGTGTTGTTTTAAAAACACAATGGAGGCTGGGTACTTCACAAAGAAAAGAGGTTTGTATGGCTAATGATTCTTATAACTGGAAAGGCCCAAGCATCACAGCTTTGGCATTTGGCATGAGGTCTCAACTGCATAATAACATGTCAAATGGCATGATACAGTAGGAGTCCATGTAAGACATCAAGTAAGGAGGGAGAAAGCAAGACACTGGGAAAAACATGCTTGCTCTTGTATAATAACCTTCCCTGGAGGAAAATAATTCTCTCTTTTGAGACTTAAAATAGTCTATAGGACCAGTATATCCCTTCAGGAGGAGAGTCATGACAAAGACACCTCTTAAAGGTCCTACCATCTACAAATACCATTGCTTTTTTTTTTGACAGGCAGAGTGGACAGGGAGAGAGAGAAAGAGACAGAGAGAGAAAGGTCTTCCTTTGCCGTTGGTTCACCCTCCAATGGCCGCCACGGCCAGTACACTGTGGCCTGCGCACCGCGCTGATCTGATGGCAGAAGCCAGGTGCTTCTCCTGGTCTCCCATGGGGTGCAGGGCCCAAGCACTTGGGCTATCCTCCACCGCACTCCCTGGCCATAGCAGAGAGCTGGCCTGGAAGAGGGGCAAGCGGGACAGAATCCGGCGCCCCTACCGGGACTAGAACCTGGTGTGCCGGCGCCGCAAGGCGGAGGGTTAGCTTATTGAGCCGAGGCACCGGCCTACCGTTACTCTTGGGACCAAGCTTCTAGCTCTTGAACCTTTGGAAGACAAACCATGTCTAAGCCACAGAAGGTACTGAACATGTCTTTGGCATCTTAGTTCACTGGAATTCATGATAGAATGTTTGAATTAGTGGCACTACATACGGAACTGATTATTGTATAAAATTGGGAACCAGTGGTGTACATGATCTGGGAATCCTTATGTCTTCTAGAAAGTGCTTTTGGATATTTCTGAATTGTCAAAAATCTTTTCCCATATAATGCACTCTATTTGCATGAAATCACAGCTGAGTTAGCAAATATGATATTGTAATGTTGGAGATTTACATTAAAAATTTTGTCCTCCCAGAGAGTCCAAGGAGATGGATCAGGGAATGACTTACTGTGCTGGCTATAGATAAAAAAGTAAAAAAAAAAAAAAGTATAGGAAGTGCACTCTCAGGGGAGAATTAGAGAGAAAATCGCCATAGAAATTCTACAAAAGAAAGAGGAATGCCATGGACCAGTGTGGAAAGTGTGGTTGTGCAGCAAGAACACGGACACAACACACAACAGCAGTAGCTGAGAGCCAGAGCAGGCAGCAGCTTGGAGATGGAGGTGTGACCAGACTGCAGTAACCGTGGTGATATAGCTGGAGGGAGAGTATGTATGAGACCTCACTACAGTAACAGGGGCTAGCAGTTACTAGTGGTTATCCACAGACCCACTGAAAGTAAAAGGGACAAGTATATCTCACTCCGATATCCCCACAACAGCACCTGCTGCATGGATGAAATATGAGGGCACCATATTGGGTTTGGATGGCAGTTGTGGAAGCCTTTAAGCATGTGCACAGCAACTGGCTGAGAGAGGACACCGAATCTTCTCAGCAGCACTGGCTGCAGTGGCGGGGAGACAGCAACATGAATTTAACCAAGGATATCAAAGATCTTATGATGAAAAACAGAAAATGTTAAGGAAAGAAATAGAAGACACTAAAAAATGGGAAAACCCTCCACATTCAAGGATTGAAAGTCAATATCATCAAAATGTCCACAAAAGCAGTTCACAGATTCAAAGCAATCCCAATCAAAATACCAATGAAATTCTTCCCAGATCTATAAAAAACGATGCTAAATTTCATATGAAAACACAAAAGACCATGAATAGTTAAACCAATCTTATTCAAAGAAAACAAGGAGGAATCACAATACCAGATTTCAAGACATACTACAGTGCAGTTATAATCAAAACAGCTTGGTACTGGCACAAAAATCAGGCATGTAGACCAACGGAATATCATAGAGACTCCAGAAATTAATCCACGCATCTAGAACCAACCAAACTTTTCAAATGATCTCATATCGCTCCCTGAAAAAAGCGGAATTTGTTCAAAAAATTGTGTTGGGAAAATTTCAGAAGTATGAAACCTTATACCCTATAAAAAATCAACACAACAGATCAGAAATCTAAGACTTGAAAACATCAAATTACTAGGGAGAAACATTGCAAGACATTGGTATAGACAAAATTTTCTTGGATAAGACCCCAGAAATACAGGCAATAAACACAAAAATAGACAAACGGGATTACATCAAGCTAAGCAGTTTTGGCACCGCAAAGAGAACACTCAACAAAGTGAAAAGGCAACTGACACAATGGGAGAAAAAAATTGTAAATTTTATATCTGATGAAGGAATTAATATCCATAATATATAAGGACCTCAAGAAATTCAACAACAAAATAAACAATGCAGTTAAGAAATAGGCTAAGGTTAGTAACAGGCATGTTTCAAAGGCTGAAACACAAATGGCCAAACACATGAAAAAATTTTCAGGATCACTAGCCATCAGGGAAATATGAATAAAAACCAAAATGAGGTTTCACTTCCCACTAGTTAGAATGAATACCATCAAAAATAACAAATCTCATAGAGAATGTGGGGGAAAAAGAACCCTAATATACTGTTGGTGGGAAGGTAAACTAGAACAACCTTTAAGGAAGATAGTGTGGAGAGGAGTCCTCAGAAATCTGTAAGTAGATCTACCATATGACCCAGCCAGTCCATTCTTGGGAATTTACCCAAAGGAAATGAGTATATTAAAGAGTTACCTAGGGGCCAGTGCTGTGGCGCAGAGGGTTAAGGCCCTGACCTGAAGTGCCAGCATCTCATATGTGCACTGGTTCTAGTCCCGGCTGCTCCTCTTCTGATCCAGCTCTCTGCTATGGCCTGGGATAGCAGTAGGAGACCTGGAAGAAGCTCCTGGCTCCTGGCTCCTGGGTTTGGATCAGCGCAGCTCTGGCCGCTGTGCCCATCTGGGAGTGAACCATCAGATGGAAGACCTCTCTCTCTGTCTCTAGACCTCTCTCTGTAACTCTGTTTTTCAAATAAATAAAATAAATCTTTAAAAAAGAGTTACCTGTACCCTCATATATACTGCAGCTCAATTCACTCTAGCTAAGATATGGAATAAACCTAGGTACCCATCAACTGATGACTAGATAAAGCAATTGGGGTATATAAACATAATGGAATGCTACTCAACCATAAAAAAATGAAATCCTGTCTTTCACAACAAAATGAATACAACTGGAGACCATTATGCTTAGTGAAAGAAGCCAGTTCCCAAAAAAACAAATATTATGTTTTCCCTGATTTATGGTAACTAAAATAGAGTACAAAACGAGTAATATATATGACATCTTCAGATTTAATTATTGTTTATAGCTCTTGTCTATAGTCTTGAATAACAGTGGTTTCTCTACTTACTATTTGCTGAATTCTTTATTTAGTGGAGGGTTAAGCTTGTGATTATAAAGAAAACTGAAAATATAACTGTGAAAATTAAAATAAAAAGAAACGAAGAAGGACGTAGGGTTGAACTGAGGAAGGGAGGCCGTGGTGGGAAGCATCATTGTTCTCTTAAAAGTATGTATTTGAAATCCATGAAGTTTGTTCCCTTTATATAAATTTTATAAAGTAAAAAAAGAAAGAAATAGAACTCAAAATACTCAACAACAAGAAACAAATCAAACAATTCAGGTTAAAAATGAGAAAAGAACCTGCATGGACAGTTCTCAAAAGAAGAAATACAAAGAGCAGCTAAAATATGAATAAAATGCCCAATATCACTAGCCATCAAAGAAATGCAAATAAAAACCACAATGAAATATCACCTCATCCTTGTTAGAAAGGCTATTAACAAAAAGATAGAAAGTATAAAATATTGGTAAGAATGTGGAGAAAGGGGTACTCATATACTGTTGTTGGCAATACAATTTGGTAGTGTTAGTAGGGGGTGCTTAAGTTTCACAGCCCCAGTCAACCTGTGGGAATGTGCAGCCTGCAGTGTGACAGCAACTGTGAACCACACACCCTGTGACAGCTTCAGGTGAACCAATGGCTGCATGACAGCCCATAGAATCTTACAAGGCAGCACAGTCCAGCAGCATGACCCACCATGTGACAGCAACCTGGCCAAACCACCACATGACAGATCTGGCTCTCCAAGGGAGAGATAGGACAAGCTGGGCGAAAAGTAATTAGTCCAGCAGCAGCTATGGCTGGCCCTCAGGTGACAGTCCAGCCTGGCCTACATGACAGCCCAATCTGTACAATCCAAATCCTCTTTTGTGCACAACCCAAAGCCACTTCTCATGCACAACCAAGCCCCATATCTTCCATGTAACAAAAACCACAAATTCCACAATGTTTAAAATGTAGAACCAATGTCTGCTGTCAACTGGAAATACCCAGTACAGTTGCAGAATGTCTCCACTCAAGCACTTCTGCATCATAATAATGCTACTATAGTAGAGCAACCACTGAGGCCCTCCTATTGTCTACCTGGAATGCTTCCAATATTTCCAAAAAATATGGAGTGGAAACATGATATTCATCATTGCCCCTCATACACCACTTCATTTTGAGTATTCAATTAAGTCCACTAAGGACATCATCCTCTGTGTCTCCCAATAGTATAAAAGAATGATCTGAACCTGGTTGAGAGGTCTCTTTTTGTATTGGCCTTTTGTTCATTTCTTTACCTTTCTCTCTCTCTCTCTCTCTCTCTCTCTCTCTCTCTCTTTCTATCTCTTGAACTCCCTCTCTCTCATCTTGCTTGAAATTATTTCTTCAGTGATCACTTTCCTTTTGCCTTTGAATAAACCATACTTTCTGTACACCCTTATGCTCCACCTTGAATTGATTCATTTGTGAAGGGAAGAGGCTAGAAAGAATACAGCCAGGGCCCTGTTGAAGACAACATAAATGGTACACCGGCCAAGAGTTTGGAGCAGGAGTCCTTTGAGACATCAATTGGTGAGTTTCACCTATCACCTCTCTTGTGTTTGAGGGTCTTGATTTCTTTCTCCCTTTTTCTCCTACCATTCTGACCCATGATGGACTAATTCCTTTTAGCCCAACTGTATCTGCTCCCTCCGGCAACTATTGAAGGTAGAAAAGTAAAGAGCTAACACCATATGCATATTGGATAATTTTGAGTCTTTGTGAAGCTGCTTTAAAAGAGAGACTTCGGAGGTAAGTGGAGGGCAGTGCTGTGGCATTCTCAATTAAGCCTCCCTCTACAGCTTTGGAATCACATATGAGTGCTGTTTTGAGTCCCAGCTTTCTTCTTCTAATCCAGCACCCTGCTGATGCACCTGGGAAAGCAGTGGAAGATGGCCCAAGTGCTTGGGCCCCTACACCTACGTGGAAGACTCAGATGAAGCTCCTGGCTCCTGGCTTTGGCCTGGACCATCCTGGCCATTGTGGCCATTTTGAGACTAAACCAGAGGATAGATCTCTCTGTCTTTACCTCTTTGTAATTCTGACCTTCAAATAAATAAATTAATATTTTGAAAAAAAAGGGTGGCTGGGACATGCCCCAAGCTGTTCAGTGCCTACAAGGTCTCCTTTTGTTTTATTCTCACCATCTGCACATGGATATTCTACTTTGACTAACTTCCTGTCCCTATGTCTTGTAAACCTCAAACCTTTTTGCCACTTCAGGATGAGTGGCCCATTGCATATTTTGTCACCCTTACAAATGAAGCGTTTGGTCCACATGGAGTTAACATCTGCCTATCGATGGCAAACAGATTCTGTCATCCTCTGACCAAAGCCAGGAGCCAGAAGTTTTTTCCAGGTCTCCCTTATGGGTAGCAGAAGCCCAAATACTTGGACCATCTTTTGTTGCTTTTCTCAAGCCATTTGCAGGGAGCTAGATCAGAAGTAAAACCTAGATATGAATAGGCACCCATACGTGATGCCAGCATCACAACCAGTGGCTTTACCAACTATACCACAACACCAGCCACAGATAGAGACTTTTATAACCCAAACAGAAAAATTAGTTTTCAAAATCACGCTAAAAGAAATAATGTCATATTTGGTGTTCCCAAGATCTCATTCCAAAGTGATAATGGTCCCTACTTTGTCCCCAAAGTAACTATTAGGAGATAGTTGGTTGATAGTAAGTAAGGTTGAAATGGCCGACAATAGTCTTAAGAGGACTCTCAATAAAATTATTGCCTATTGCCCTCCTTAGGATGAGGATGGCACCAAGGCTAACTTAGAACTTTTGCAATGTTAAATCAAAGGCCCTTCCTCATCTCTGACATTTTCTTTGATTCCCACACTCAAGATCAATTAAAGAACATCAATTGATACCAGATACAAAAGGCTCAGACACAATATCACAACAAGATTCTTCTTGTGCCAGATTCAAAAAAATCATGAATCGCCAGTCACCTCATGAGATCAAATCCGTTAAAAACTTCAAGAGATAGATATTTCTCTAATCAGTTATTGACCAAGTAGAAGGGACTCTAGCATGTGCTTTCTAGAACTACTGCTTCAGATAAAAATCAGGAATTCCTTTCTTTTAAAAATATTTATTTGTTTGAAAGACAGAGTTGCAGAGACAGATAAACACACACAGAGAAAGAGAGAAAGAGAGAGAGAGAGAGAGAGAGAGAGAGAGAGAGAGAGAGAGAGAAATATCTTCCATACAGTGTTTCACTCCCCAAATAGTTACAACGACAGTGCTGGATCAGGCCTAAACCAGAATCCAGGAGCTTCATCCAGGTCTCTCACTTGAGTGGCAGGAGCTCAAAGCTTTGGGCCATCCTCTTCTGCCTTTCCTAGGCCATAAGCAGGGAGCTGAATCAGAGTGGAGCAGCCAGGACATGAACCAGAGCCCATATGGGATGTGAGTATCACAGATGGTGACTTTCCCCATTATGCCACAACACCGAATCCTCAGGAAATTTCTACTTGGATTCATCTATCAAGATTTAAACCTCTACCACTTGAATCTTCACAGGCACTACCCAAAGGATAATTCTGTCTACTCTTTTGGGCCTACTCCAGTTTATCTTCAAAAAGCTACAATATAAGTAAAATGTTTACTTATATTGTTTTCCATAAATTCTTCCCTAGACAGACACATTAAGGCTAGTGCACTTGGCAGCTGGCATGCTTTTCCTCCATCTCCTGTTTTCTTGAGAAATTGCTATTGGCAAAAAAAAGACACCGGTAAGCTCTTCCACCATAAGAGGAGGAAATCTTAGTACATCCCAGAAAGTTTCTTTAAGGAACTCAGCTGTTGCCTTGGGTAACTTAGCAGAAACCAATATCCAGGCCCTATGACAACTACATGATTCTGTGGATTCCCAAACTGATGTGGTCATGGACAACGTAGAATATCTACTGTAGGACAAGGGAGGATATGTGCAGTGACTAATGAAACCTGCTATGAGTGGGCTCTGAGCAAGAGATACAAAAGGCTTTCTAAACAAGCCAAGTGGTTTTATGATTTTAGTAATAGAAGCCCATCTGGGAGTAAGCATTCTTCCTTCTCTGACATGATTCTTAGCCACGTTCTTTGTCAAACTGTGTTCTTCCTAATTGTCAAATTTATTTCTTTTAGAATTCAACAGTCCCATGCCAAAACATTGGTCATGCATGGATTCCAGCCAATGCCAATGACTGGTGGCAGACCTTGACCTCCACAAACATCTTTAGGTCAGTCAGCAGAGGATTTTCAGTCCCTGGCTCGGAAGGAAGGATGTCCTGATACAGCAGGAAGAAGTTACAGAAGGGAGACCTTCTTCCCTGAAACTCCCATTAAGATTACGGGGCAAAACTGTCTGATAGGAAAAATGATAGGAGCAGGTAGGCAGTATTACCAATTGGATTACCACCTGGTGGCACATCCCCTATGTAACACCAACCACAGCTGACCTAGCACAGGAAAGTTCTAGACAGCCCGTGCAGCAGCCAGAACTAGCCCACATATGACACTTCTGCCAGTCCCATATGGCAGCTCTAACTGCATCATCCAAATCCCTGTTCTGTGCACTACATAACTCTCTTTATGTTTATCACCCAAACTGTGAAGCACCAAGTCCTCCCTCCTTTTCTATGCAGTGGAAATCCTATGCCCTACAATGTTGCAAATACAGAATTAATGTCAGCTATAAATATCCAATATAGCTGAAAGATGTGTTCCCATGATGACTTTAAGTTATTAAAATGTTACTATTACTATCAAATTAAAATGGTGGGCATTCCCACTACCATTATGCACCTGACACCATGACATTACCAATGTTTCCAAAAAAGGGCATGGAAATGGACAGTAGTCAAGCCCCACCCCAAATTCCACCCACTTTTGAATATTCAATTAGGCCCTACTCCAGACACAATCATACTGCCTCCCAGTAGTATGAAAGGATGGCCCAAATATTGTTCATGGGTCCACTGTTTGTAGTTTGGCTTTTTATTCATTTTCTCTCTCTCTCTCTCTCTCTCTCTCTCTCTCTCTCTCTCTCTTCTCCCTCTCCCCCCCACAACTTGAGCTTACCATCACTTAAGTCTTGAGTGTACACTACCCTTTACCTTTGAATAAATCATGCATTCCTGTATAGATTTATTGTTCCACCTTGAATTCTTTCAAGCATGGAGGAAAAAGCCTGATTCTTACCAGCTGGGAGCCACATTGATCACAAGAAGATCTCAACAGAAAACACTACAGAGATTTCTCTAAAAACTGGAAATAGATTGCCAAATGACCCAGCAACTGCACATCTGGGTATATATCCAAAACACATGAAATCATTGTATCAAGGAGATACCTGCTCCACTGTGTACGCACTGCAAAATTGCTCACTATACCTAAGATATGGAATCAACTAAGGTGTTCATTATCAGGTGAACAAATAAAGAAAATGTACACACAAACACATACACACAATGGAATACTAGTCAGTCTTTAAAACAAATGAAATCCTATCTTTTGTAGCAAAATGGATGGAACTGGAGAACGTCAGGTTAAGTGAAATAAATCAGATGCAAAAAAGACAAATATTATATGTTCTCCCCCACATGTGAATCTGAACGCTGAATGTTGATTACTAGAGTCAAGGAGGGGCAGAGGGATAGAGGGGGCTTGACATTTTGAAAACGGGACATTGTGTGTGATTCAATAATTGTGACAGAAAGATCGCACTAATATGTTGACAATAGGGGAATCTGAGTGTGGAGCATATGAGATCTCTTCACAATTTTTGTTTTGTTAATTTAAAACTATTCTCAAAAGCTGACAAATTAAATAGCTACATTTTAAATTATTGTAAGAATAGGGAGGCTTCATCCTGCCAATGGCTAAAGACCACAATTAAAGCAATGTGATGTGAATACAAGTCATCCAGTTCCATGCATGTGACAAACAATATACTTTCTATCAATTTTAATCAAGTAAATCAACCATATTGGCTACACTGCTGCAAGTACTGAATTATCTATTAAGAATTAAACCCTAGACTTTTGGCATTTAATTGTAGTATCAGGGATTCCCCAGCAAGTAAATGATAAAATCACCTAATGTTCAGATTGCAATATTACCACAGATTCCTTCAACATGCTACTGAATCCTCAATGAAGAAATTCCTTAATGGGAATGTGATGGGCTGCTGACACAATAATCTTTAATAAATACATATAAATGTCCTAAGATTTAGAAGAAATTGATTCTTACACATTTAATCTAGAATATAAAACCTTTTTCTAGACTTTCTTATTGTCCTACCATTAATAATTTTGGAAGTACATTTCAAACATGTGCCGTACATTTATGAAAGAGATGAACTAATAAAAATTTATTAATGAATTTTCCTAATTATAAGACTTACTTCCTCAGAACCACAGTCACAGACTTCACCGGTCTCTACTCTGCCATTGCCACAGACTGCTCTCCTTTGACTCTGCATTTGTGGTTTATTCTGAAGACAGCTGGCATGCTGATTTGAAATGAAACTTTCAAAGTCACTCAAACTGCAATTGCTAAAAGTCTTTGCACCACTGGATGTCCTAAAGATTAATTAATAAAATGTCATTGGCATTGTACTTCTGAAAATATAATTCCATATTACATACATTAATTTCAAAATGCTGAAATTTAACAAGTGATAAGAAATGTTAATAGCAAGTGCTTAGAGGCCAAATTCATTCTTGAGGCAGTAATATGATTTGATTTAATGGAATACATGTCTTTATTTTTTAAAAGTAAAATACAACTCAATAGTAAAAACCCAAATTACCTAATTTAAATACAGGAAAAGGACTTTAATATACAGTGCTCCAAATAAAAATTAATACTTAATAGGCAATAAGCTTTTATTAGACAAATTATATTGAGTTTAGCTCTAAACTTCCTCAAAGATCTCAGAAGAACTTAATATTTATATAATTATACCCATTACTATTAATAAAGATAAGTGCATAAAATATTTTCACTGACAGTGTAAGTTTTGATATGTAGCAGAAATCTATAAGGAGAAAACTGACACAAATTCAGCACCTATTATATTTTATATATGATTATTGAACCCTTACAACAAACCTCAAAAGTCAATTCGTAAATTGGCAGAATGAGTATTGAGATAATGATTTTGAATTTTTAAAAATTTTTTTTAATTTTCTTTTATTTATTTGACAGGTAGAGTTATAGACAGTGAGAGAGAGACAGAGAGAGAGGTCTTCCTTTCGTTGGTTCACTCCCCAAATGGCCGCTATGGCTGCTGCTGTGCCAATCTGAAGCCAGGAGCCAGGTGCTTCTTCCTGGTCTCCCATGCGGGTGCAGGGCCCAAGCACTTGGGCCATCCCAGACCACAGCAGAGAGCTGGACAGAAAAAGGAGCAACCGGGACTAGAACCCAGCACCCATATGGGATGCCGGTGCCACAGGCAGAGGATTAACCAAGTGAACCACGGCGCCAGCCCTTATTTTGAATTTAATATATGTAAATAACATTTGTATATAAATGTTGCATAGTTAATATTTTTAATTATGTATAATTTTGATCTCCTAAATGATTAAATCACAATGATTAATGCAGCATCACTTCACCACATTTTGTATCAAGAACCTTTAAAATTTTCTCTGTTAGCAACTTTCACGTATCAGTAGAATATTATTAACTATTGTCATGCTGCACAAATTTACAATTTTCAAGATATAGAATAAACCTATGTGTTCACCAATAGATAAATGAGGAAAGAAAAATGCAATAAATACCATTGGCCCTCCATATTTGCATATTCCACAACCATGGATTTAACCAACCACAGACAGAAAATATTTTAAAAAGTGCATCTGTACTGTAATTATTTCTTGCAATTATTACCTTAAAATACAGTTAAAACTATTTACATAACATTTGTATTGTGTTAGGTATTGTAACTAATCTAGATATGACATAGAGTATACAAGAGGATGTGGGTAAGTAAAGCATTCTTAATCCAAAAACCAGGACCAGAAGTGTTTCAGAATTCTTTTTCGATGTTAGGATATTTGAATATACATAAAGAGATACCTTGAATATGTCAACTTAATTTGTTTCATATACATATCATACGCATACCCTTTAAGGTAATTTTATGGACTGTTTCCAGTGAACGTGAATTTTGCTGCATGAAATCAAATATGTAATTTACCACTTGCAGTGTCATGTCAGCTATCAAAAACTCAGATTTTGGAGAATTTATAATTTCACAGTTTGAGAATTTGATTTCTCAACCCCATTCTATATCATGTTATATAAGGCATGTGACTACCTCTAAATACTGGTATTAGAGCACTAGGGATGGAGATTTGAGTCCTGGAATTAATAACCTATGAATATCAAGAAACTTCTGCTGTACACAAGACTATTCAAATCCTCTCATTTGCAACAACACAGATGAACCTAAAAAATATTAAGTGAAATAAGCCATGCACAGAAAGAAAAATACTACATGATCTCATTTAGATATCAAATCTAAAGAAGTCCTGGGAGTAGAGAGTAGAATGTGGTAATTAAGGGAGGTGAACATACAGATGGGGAGCTGAGGGAAATACAGAGTGGTGAGAGGTGCTTGTTCGACTTCAAACTCAGGTACTTGTAATACAAAAGTAACATTACTTACATCAGCTAGTTGACCAGTAGCCAACTATGTATACAATGTAAGGTCACTTAAGCTGTCTGTATTACAGGGACTTCTTAACACATTCAGTAGAAATAAGAATTGCCTAACTTACATGATTTGCTTGAGAATTCACCTAAATAGTAATGTATGAGATATACTGTGGAGATGAAAAGGAGCATATGATAGTTATATTTTCATAAAAATTAATATAATGTTGTCCTATACAAATCACAAGAAAATTGTAAGATTATTTATTAAAGGACCTTAAATATCATAAAGTACAATGTAAATCTAAGGATTTATTAATAGATTAAACACTCAGTTCTACCACAAACTAACTCTCTAATCATGGAAATACTATTAATTATCGCTTATTATTTATTTATAAATTATGTATAACTCAATCTCATCTGTAAGACTGGACATAATAGGGTCTGTGCTGTAGGGATGTTGTGGCAATCAGACGAGTGTTTAAATATACAGTGTTTGGAATGGTTTCTGGCATATGGTAAGTTAACGTAAATATTAACCTTAGTAACAATAATACTAGACTCTGGGTAAAATAAACAAAACATCTTTTCATAGCATATTTGAGAATAGTTACCAAAGAAACAATGGGTTCAAAACAGTATTTTCAAATTGTGGAGAATATCACTATACAGAGTACTAACTCATATATTTTGAGAGTTCCTTCAAAAATTTCATGAAAACAGAATTTAAATATAAGCTTATTTTGGTACAAAACATTTTGAAATCCATGCATAGTGGTTGGTTAATATATTGATCATTAACTTTCTAAAAAAATTATCATATGCATGAATTTAAATGTTGCACCAAAATAAACTTATCATGTAATTTCTTTTTCTACGAAAATTGTAAGTCTCCTCATGTGTGTGCATGTATGTGTGTGAATGTATATTCTCTCAAGTTATGCATCTATATGGACAGTATGTATTTTTACACATCTATACATGGATATATGTGTATATAATAACTCTGAGGAGCAAATTTCAATAATGTCTGCATTAGGTCTACAAGTATGTCTGCATATACATGTATAAGTATGTATATGTTTGTTATATTTATAGAATATGAGAATTAACACATTCAGTGGTGTTTAGTTATTATTATGAAAAGATCTTGTTTTCAAAAAATTAATGCCTTTTCAATTTTGCCTTTTAATAGTTTTTTAGCAATGAATAGGTAATATCTGTCATAGGCCAAATTCAGTAACAGTAAAACCATAGAATTCTAACGGCTGTTGTTCTTGTCTAATGCCTTATGTTGATTGAAGACATTGGTAAATTTATAAATCACTATAGCTAATCCATCACATATATAGAGAACTATATAATTTTCATATTTTATTTTATTCTTATATCATCTTCTAAATAAGAGAATAGGAATGATCATTCCTATTGAAAAATTTTTTTAAACAAGGTCTAGTTTCTCCAAAGCCATATAAATACTTTATATTTGATATTGGTCTTCAATTAGACATTCTGTCCTTTGGATGGTTTTAATATTTTACCGAACATTAAATTATTCTAAAAAAAACACAAAATTTCTATTTAAATAAAGATAATAAAGATCATATGTTACTGAAATATTTCTAAACATCCTTAGTGCAATCACCAAATGTGTATATTAAGGAAAATATCTATGCTAATATAGACTGCAGATTCAATTTGTTTTCCTGAATTGTCTTTAATGGTACACATCTATCACGCACTTACCACTTTAACTTACACATTTATGTTTTGTAGTTAACATGTTCTATTTATAATTAGTTTATGCTATAGATAAATATGAAATGTTTGCACTTCAAATATTTCAAACAAAATTAAAATGACCAAAAATAAGTCCTTTAAAGAAACGTACATAGCTTGTGGATTCATTATACAGATGGTTTCTGAGCAGTGACATTTCTTTGGATCATCATATGATATCCCCAGACTGAGTGCCAGCATCTGGGAGACAACAACTGAAAACGCCTCCAAAGTCATCTCCTTGGGATACTATAACAACAGCAAAGAAGATTCAGATGAAGGAGAATTCATTAACTGGTGGCAAAAAAATGCTCTAATTCTGAACATTACTGCTTTTTAAACAAATATTTAACAAATACTCTTATGCACACTTAAGAAGCTGAAGCTCTTCTAAAAAATTTCTACTAAATTATAAACATAATTGCTTATAATTTAATCTAAATATGTTATAAACATATTTAGATAATGCCAAGTTTTGTTATAATTTAACAGATGAATGCTAGCAAATGTAAGGACGTGACCATAACTATATAAAATAGGCTTTATATGATGAGGAAAATCTACATAGACTTTTGGCTGTATGGATCATAGTCTTCTATTCACCCAATTTTATTATCTTTCTAAAAAATTTTTAAAGTGAACAAATTTCATGTATTTCACATAAAACAGATTTAGGAGCACAGTAGTACTACCCACCCTCCCTCTTCCACCCTTTCCCATTCCATCAGTTAATTTTTACAATGATCTACTCTCAGTGTATTTTATACTCATAATTAACCCTACATGAAGTAAAAAATTCAACAAATACTAAGAAGAAAGAAAACACTGTTCCTTAAAGGTAGATACAAGAGCTATAAACAATCAACAAATCTCAAAATGTAAATTTCACTCTTACATTACATTTTTTGATACTCTGTTAACAGATAGATCAAGGAAAATATATGGTATTTTCTTTTTGCGACTGGCTTATTTCACTAAGCATAATGATTTCCAGTTGCATCAATTTTATTACACAACAGAAGATTTCATTTTCTTATGGCTGAGTAGTATTCCATAATTAATATACATATATATATAATCACAATTTCTATATCCAGTCATCAACTGATGAATATCTATGTTGATTCTATATCTTATCTATTGTGAATTGAGCTGCAATAAACGTGGGGGTACAAATAACTCTCATATACTCATTTCTCTTCCTTCAGATAAATTCCCAAAAAGTGGGATTGTTGGGTCATACAGCAGATCTATTTTCAGCTTTCTGAGGTATGTCCATACTGTCTTCCACAATGGCTGCACCAGAGTGCATTCCCACCAAGAGTGGATAGAGTACTTTTTACCACATCTTCACCAGAATTTATTATTTGTTGATTTCTGTGTGAGATCCAATCTAATTGGGTTGAGGTGAAACCTCATTGTGTTTTGATTTCCTTTTCCCTGATGGCTAGTGATTCTGAGCATTTTTTTATTTGTTATCTGGCTATTTGTATTTCAGCCTTTGAAAAAGGCCTATTGATATCTATACCCCATTTCTTAACTGGACTGTTTTGTTGTTGTTGAGTTTGTCGAGCTCTTAACAGATTCTGATTATTAATCCTTCATCAGTTGCAGAGTTTGCAAATATTGCCTCTCTTTCTGATGTGGTTGCCTCATCCTTTTGCTGAGTGTTTCCTTTGCAGAACAGAACCTGCTCAGCTTTACATAATCCCTCATGTCTACTTGGGTTTTGCTTGCCTGTGCTTCTGAGGTCTCTGCCTATGCAAATGTCTTGCAGAAATCCCTAATATATTCCTCTAGTTATTTGATGGAATCAGGTTGTACATTTAGATCTTTGATCCATTTTGAGTTTATTTCTGTAGAAGGTGGAAGTTAGGGGTCTTGTTTCATACTTCGGCAAAAGTAGATCCAATTTTCCTTGCACTATTTGTTGAAGAGACTATTCTTTCTCCAAGGATGGATTTTAGTTCCTTTGTCAAATATTACTTGGTTGTAGATGTGTGGATTGATTTTGGGAATTACTATTTTGTTCCACTGATCTACATGTCTTTTTCTGTGCCGGTACCAAGCTGTTTTATTATAACTGCCCTGTAGTATGTCTTCATTCTGGTATTGTGATGCCTCTGGCTTTGTTTTCGTTGTTTAAGATTGCTTTAGCTATAGGCGTTTCCTGTGTTTCCATTTGAATTTTAGCAACATTATTTCTAGGTCTGAGAAAAATGTCATTGAATCTGAAAATTTCTTTCAGTAGTATGGATGCTCGATGATATTAATTCTTCCAATCCATGATAATGGAAAACATCTTCCATTTTTTGTGTTTTCTTCTATTTCTTTCTTAAATGTTTTGTAATTTCCATCATAGAGATCTTTCACTTCCGTGGTTAAATGTCTTCCAAGGTTTTAAAATTTTTGTAGCTATTGTGAAAGAGAGTGATCCTACAAATACTTTTTCAACCATGACACTGTCTGTATATAAAAAAGCTATTGATTTCTGAGTATTAATTATATAGCCTGTAACTTTACCAAATTATCTTATGAGAATATATATATATATATATATATACTTGTTTTATCTTCCATGATATAAACCTTTAGCTAATCAAAGAAAACAGAGAAGCTTCAAATAAATAAAATCAGCAATGAACAACAGATGTTTTTATACCTGATACCATAGAAATACAAATGATCATTATTAACTACTATGATCCACTACAATCCACAAAACTAGGAAACCTAGAATAAATGGATAAATATTTAGGTTCCAAAAATTTACCAGAATTGAACTAAGAAGATATTTTTAAACCTGAATACATCAATAACAAGTTATAAGAATGAATCAGTAATTTAAAAAAATTCCCAACAAAGAGTATCTCAGGATCATATTGATTCATGTCTGAATTCTACCAAGCTTTTAAGAAAGAATAACACCAATTATTCTCAACTATCCCATTAAAAATTGAAAGGAAGGGAATTCTTTTTTTTTTTTTTTTTGACAGGCAGAGTGGAAAGTGAAAGAGAGACACAGAGAGAAAGGTTTTCCTTTTTCCATTGGTTCACCGCCCCCAATGGCCAATACACTGCGCTGATAAGAAGCCCGGAGCCAGGTGCTTCTCCTGGTCTCCCATGTGGGTGTAGGGCCCAAGCACTTGGGCCATTCTCCACTGCACTCCCGGGCCACAGCAGAGAGCTGGACTGGAAGACGAGCAACCAGGACAGAATCTGGTGCCCTGACCAGGACTAGAACCTCTGGTGCCAGTGCCGCAGGCGGAGGATTAGCCTATTAAGCCGTGGTGCCGGCAGAAAGGAAGGGAATTCTTTCAAATTCTTTCTTTAAGGCCAACATTACTCTGATACCAAAGACATGACCAAAAAAAAAACAAAAAACAAAAAACAAAAAACAAAAAACAAAACAGAAAAACTTTAGACCAGTCTCCCTAGTGAACATAAAAAAAAAAAAAAACGCTCAACAAAGTGCTAGAAAATTGATACATCAAAAAAAATCAAGTGGGATTTATCCCAGGGATGAAAGGATGGCTCAACATCTCAACATTAGCCAATCAATGTACATATTACATCAACAGAAGGAAGGGCAAAAATATGATCATCTCAACAGGATGATCGTGGTTGTACTTTTATTGCTTTAATAAACTTCCAACTCAGGGTTTTAGTTAAAAGAAAGTGCTACAGTTCCCAATCAGATAGACTGTTTAGAAATGGTGAACTGTATAGACAGTTTGTATTATAAAGTAAATATTTTAATTATCTGTTACATTTTTATATTTCAAGAAATTTCTTATTAGTGATCAAGATTTTGGTGTTTATGATAGAAAATATTGAAACTGATAATCTGAAATGGCCATCTATGTGATGTGCTCTTTTAGTTTTATCCTAATTTAACATATAATTGTAAATCTACACATGATATGTCATTCTAATGTTTTGGATTTTATTCAATAAATCATGTTTTATGTATGATTGAGGTCACTCAGGTAGTTAAATATCCATACATTTTTATTATTAGTTGCAGTGTTGATATAAATCCATTTTTCAGGGAGAAAACATGTCAATGCATAGTCAGATAAAACGATAAATGTGTTTGATAGTATAATTAATGGGAAAAACATTCACTAACTATTTAAATCTATTGTCTCACAAACTTTAGAAATGTTAACATTTTCAGAGTATGCAGGATGTGCATACAGGAACACACTTTATTACTGGGATGTAACAGTTTGATTTTTTTTCTTGAAAATTAGAAATAATTTTGGCCGGCATTGTGGCTCACTTGGTTAATCCTGCAGCGCCGGCATCCGATATGAGAACCGGGTTCTAATCACGGCTGCTCCTCTTCCAGTCCAGCTCTCTGCTGTGGCCCGGGAGTGCAGTGGAGGATGGCCCAAGTGCTTGGGCCCTGCACCCACATGGGAGACCAGGAGAAGCACCTGGCTCCTGGCTTCAGATTGGTGCAGCATGCTGGCCATAGTGGCCATTTGGGGGGTGAGCCAACAGAAGGAAGACCTTTCTCTCTGCCTCTCTCTCTCTGTCTAACTCTGCCTGTCAAATTTTAAAAAAAAGAAAATTAGAAATAATTTAAACACTTTCTGATTTTAAAATTTTTAAAATCTGTTTGACAAACATTCTTATATCAAAATATAGTTTCCTTTTCATTGCAGAATTGTATCTAAAAATTCATTCTTTAAAAAATTTGGATCCTTTTTAATACAACAAAAACATTTATACTATGTTGCTTTTCAATTCATTAAAAACATTTATAAAGAAGCAATTTGCAGATATAGATTTCAAGATGGTTGAATAGGGTGAAGACTTACTGCTTTGGATGACAGGAAAATGACAGGAGAAAGCAGAAAAAGTATATTCCCAAAAATAAAATTAGTAGGAGAAAAGAAATAATTAAAATAAGAGAATAAACAAAATTGAAACAAAAAAGTATAAAAGATCAGTGAAATGAAGAGATGGTTTTTCAAAAAAAAAAAAACAAAATTAATATACCACTGGCCCAACTAAATAACAGAAGATTCAAACTAATAAGATCAGAGATGGAAAGGAGATGTAATTACAGATACCACAGAAATAAAATTAATCATCAGGAATTGCTACAATTGCTATATGCCAACAAAACAGAAAATCTAGAAGAAATGGATAGATTCTTAGACATACACAATCTACTAAAACTGAATCACAAAGGCAAAGAAGACCTCAAAAGACCAATAACCAACACAGAGATTTGTCAGAAATGAAGACCCTTCCAAAAAAGAAAAGTCCAGGATCAGCTTCACTACTGAATTCTACCAGACTTTCAGAGAACAAATTCTAATTCTTCTCAAGCTATTCTACACAATTAAAAGGGAGGAAATCCTCCCAAACTCCTTCTATGAGGCCAGCATCACCTTCATTCCAAAACCAGAAAAAGAAACAACAAAAAAGACAGACTAATATCCCTGATGAACATAGGTGCAAAAATCCTCAACAAAATAGTAGCAAGACCCCTACCTTACACCTTATACAAAAATACACTCATCATGGATTAAAGATCTAAATCTATGACCTGACACCATCAAATTATGGAGAACATTGGAGAAACCCTGCAAGATATAGGCACAGGCAGAGACTTCTTGGAAAAGACTCCAGAAGCACAGGCAGTCAAAGCCAGAATTCACAATCAGGATTTCATCAAATTGAGAAGTTTAAGTACGGCAAAAGAATCAGTAAGGAGAGTGAAGAAGTAACCGAAAGAATGGGAAAAAATATTTGCAAACTATGCAACTGATAAAGGATTAATAACCAGAATCTACAAAGAGATCAAGAAACTCCACAACATCAAAACCAACAACCCACTTAAGAGATGGGCCAAGGACCTCAATAGACATTTTTCAAAAGAGGGCATCCAAATGGCCAACAGGCACATGAAAAAATGTTAAAGATCACTAGCAATCAGGGAAATGCAAATCAAAACCACAATGAGGTTTCACCTCACCCCGGTTAGAATGGCTCACATACAGAAATCTACCAACAACAGATGCTGGCGAAGAGGTGGGGAAAAGGGGACACTAACCCACTGTTGGTGGGAATGAAAACTGGTAAAGCCACTATGGAAGTCATTTTGAAGATTCATCAGAAACTTGAATATAACACTACCATACAACCCAGTCATCCCACTCCTTGGAATTTACCCAAAGGAAATTAAATTGGCAAATAAAAAAGCTGTCTGCACCTTAAAGGTTATTGAAGCTCAATTCACAAGAGGTAAGACCTGGACCTTAATGCCCATCAACAGAAGCCTGGATAAAGAAATTATAGGATATGTACTCTATAGAATATTACACAACAGCAAAAAAACAATGAAATCCGGTCATTTGCAACAAAATGGAGGAATCTGGAAAACATCATGCTGAGTGAAATGAGCCAGTCCCAGAGGAACAAATATCATATGTTCTCCCTGATCAGTGACAAGTAACCTAGCACCAAAAAGGAAACCTGTTGAAGTGAAATGGACACTACGAGAAACAGTGACTTGATCAGCCCTTGTCCTGACTGTCAAGGAACAACTTAATACTTTATCCCTTTTAGTATTTTTTGATCTACTTAATACAATTGTTGAACTCTTTAATTAACAGGTAATTATTCTTATGTGTTTAAATTTAACTGAAAAGTGATCCCTGTTAAATATAAGAGTGGGAATAAGACAGGGAAGAGATGTACAATATGGGACATGCTCAATCGGACTTGCCCCAAACGGTAGAGTTAGAAACGTGCCAGGGGATTCCAATTCAATCCCATCAAGGTGGCATGTACCAATGCCATCTCACTTGTCCAAGTGATCAGTTTCAGTTCACAAATGATCATAATGATAAGTCTAAGAGTCAAAGGGATCACATAAACAAGACTAGTGTCTCCTAATACTAAATGAAAGTATTAAAAAGGAGAGAATGATCCAACATGGGAAGCAGGATACACAGCAGACTCATAGAATGGCAGATGTCCTCTGGCCTCAGAATCAGCCCTTAAGGCATCTGGATCTAGCTAAAGAACACATGAAAGTATTTTAGGCATGTAAAGCCAAGACACTCTGGGAAAAAAAAAAAACACCTAAATGAAAGATCTCTGTGAGTAAGATCCCAGTGGAAAGAACGGGCCATCAAAGAAGGAGGTACCTTTCTCTGAAGGGAGGAGAGAACTTCCACTTTGACTATGGCCTTGTCTAATTAAGATCAGAGTTGGCGAACTCAAAAAGCTTCCATAGCCTTGGGAACTCATGACAAGAGCCTAGGGTGATTACTGCAACCATAAACAAGAGTGTCAGTGTGTTAAGTCAACAACAGGAGTCACTGTGCACTTACTCCCCATGTAGGATCTCTGGCCTTAATGTATTGTACTATGTGACTTAATGGTATAACTAGTACTCAAACAGTACTTTACACTTTGTGTTTCTGTGTGGGTGCAAACTGTTGAAATCTTTCCTTAGTATATACTAAATTGATCTTCTATGTATAAAGATAATTGATAATGAAATTTGATGTGCATGGAATGGGAGAGGGAGCGGGAGATGGGAGGGTTGCAGGTGGGAGGGTACTTATGGGGGAAAAAGCCACTGTAATCCAAAAGCTGTACTTTGGAAATTTATATTTATTAAATAAAAGTTTAAAAAAAAAGGAATATGGCAAGAATGCTTTCACACGGAATATATTTATAGTGCAATTAAATTAGAATGTCACAGGTTCCTAAGGCCATTTTTAGGCTCTTAATGCTAAAGGACAGATAGGCAGAGATTGGGGTCATGGCACAGGATAAGATATTGAGCTAGAAGGAAATTAGTTGGGGCCAGTGCTGTGGCGTAGCTGGTAAAGCTACCATATGCAATGCCAGATTCCCATAAGGACACCAATTTGAGTCCTGGCTGCTCCACTTCTGATCCAGCTCCCTGCTGTGGCCTGGGAAAGCAGTAGAAGATGGCCCAAGTCTTTGGGCCCCTGCACCTGCGTGGGTGACCGGGAAGAATTTTTGGCTCCTGGCTTCAGATTGGCGCTGCTTTGGCCATTGGGGCCAGCTGGGGAGTGAACCAGCAGATGGAAGACCTCTCTCTCTCTCTCTCTCTCTCTCTCTCTCTCTGTCTCTCTCTCTCTGCATTTCCTTCTTTCTTTGTGTAACTCTGACTTTCAAATAAATAAATAAATACTTAAAAAAAGGAAGAAAATTAGTTGTGACAGAGTGGAGATAAGGATAATATGTTGGTCAATAGAAAACCATGGCACCCCAACAAACACAAGAGTACCAAGGACTCATATGCTGCAGGAACGAAGGAAAGATCAATAAGCAAATAACTGCACCAATATAAGATGCAAGAATGAGGAGCAAAGAATGTGGGTGGACAAATGAAGCAGTTAAGACTATAACCAGAGCTGGAAGTGGGGCTTATACCAATATTTTTTATTTATCTCCTTTTCCTCTTTCATCTCCCAGTAACTTATATAAAGAATACTATTGTAATTACATTAACCCATAGACAAAGTACAAAAGTCCTATAGAAAAAATTATAAATTTTAAAAAATTTGAAAATAAATATAAGACATGTACAACTATGTTATACCTACAAAAACCTATGCATGCAATAGGTTATACCTACAAATCTATGCATGCAATAGGTCTCAAAAAGTTTATGAAGTGGCCAGCACTGTGGCACAGCAGGATAAGTCACCACCTGTGATGCTGCCATCCCATACTAGCACCTGTTTGAGTCCTGACTGTTCTCTTCCCATCCAGTTCCCTGCTTAATGCAACTGGGAATGCAACAGAAGATGGCTGAAATAGTGGAACCCTGCCACTCATGGGGGAGACAGATGGAGTTACAGACTTCTGGCTTTGGCTTGGCCCCACTCTGGCCATGGCAACCATCCGGAGACTGACTCAGTAAATGGAGACTAACTCTGTCTTTCCCTCTCTCTGTAACGCTTTCAAATAAATGAGTAGGTAAATCTTTTATAAACAGAATTTGTTAAGAGTTACAAAAAAGGATCACAAAAAATGTGGATTATGACAAAACTGCATGGATTTCAAAATTTAAAATAATAAATATATAATAACATAACAGTAAACATAGATAGTATTACCAGTACTATTGATAGTTTTATAAGTCAAAATAGGGGTTGAATAAGAGCATATATTTTAAATAACTAAATTAAATCAATGGAAGAACTTAAATGTAAATTCTTAAGCAAGACTACACAAACAGAAAAAGGAAAGAACTTTACTATCATTTCTTACTTTACATATCTATAGTTTAAAAATTTAGTATGTGCATATGTTAATTTTATAATAAAAATTTAAGTACTAGAAAACTATGTGCTGTAAGCCTGGTTTCAGCAGAAGTCAGCTGGTGATGAGCCCTGGTAGCTCTGCCAGCCAAGAGTTGGATTCCTGGAAATGGACCTGCCCTGGAATCGAAGGATGACCAGGTCAGAGCCACAGTTCTTACTGGCTCCAAGCTGAAAAGCCCTTCACTCAGCCCAGCTTCTAAAGTGACCACCACAGCTGAGAAAATGGCCAAGTAGGGTCAGTAACATTGCAGGCAGAACTGTAAATTTCCTGTTAGAGATGCCACCTGCCTTTACCTAGCCAGCTCTCCTCCCAGGCCACCTAGGTAATGGAAGTCAACAGGGTGCTTCCCCAAGGAGGTTCACACCTCCCTTAGGATGTAGCCTATGAAGAGAAAGATAAGTCTGGGCCTCATAATTTACAAGGCTTTAAAGCCCACCTGATTATTATCAAGCCCCTTCTGTCAGTTTCTATTGGCCTCTCAATCAGAAAACTTATTTGTAGCTTAGATAGCACCTTTCTTAGGTTCTCTAATAACAACTCTGTCCTCTGTATCTAACCCACTTGAGCCTCATTCCTTTGTAACCATAGCCTCGCCTCCACAAATGGCTCTACTTCCAACCTGTGTGTACTGATGGTCCTCTCCCCCACTTAATGTTGTATGGTTGTTCAGAATTTCTCTACAGACAAACCCCACTACCTACAAAATTTAAGTGGCCTTTTCTCCCAGTCTTGGCTGGAATCAGCTTTAAGCCACATCCATCAAACTGTCCTCACAAGGGTCCAGAGACACCCCCCCCCTCATTTCCTCTCCTCCATGAAATCCTCTCATTATTACTTGGTTAATGCTACTCTTAGGATCATTGGTTGCTATTCTCACCCTGACTTTTATACTACAGTGTCTATTTAAGTGTTTACAGGAGGTTATAATGGAACAAACGAAGGCCTTCAGCAACCAGGCAGTCAACCAAATGCTGCTACAGGGACATACTCGGCACCAAGGAGACAGCGGCTTGAGACATCACCCCATGCCAGAGAAAAGTACCTCATCACCCCATGTCAGCAGGAAGTAGCTCTAAAGACAGATCATCGTCCCTCTACCTCTCCAGGACTTTTGGGACTAATGTAATCCCATACAACTCCTGCTTTATAAAAAACAAAAGGGGGGAATGTTAGGAAACTGGCGCAGTTTTATCTATGGCATGATCTACACCCTGATTTACATCCTATGCCCTAGCCCCTGCTGCCATTGCTGGAAGCCAGGTGGCCACATGGCCCAACCACTGGTGTCAAGCTCCACCCCCATCCTAATGGGATTCGCTGCTCCTGCTTCCCTGCCCGCCCTCCAGCAAAGTTTTAAAAGGACCTGTTCCTGAACACGTGGCTCTCTTGGCTTCTCTATTCTCTCCTGCTCACTCTCTCTAGCCCTCTCTCCTCTCTCACTCCCCTCTCTCCTCTCCTCTCTCCTCTTTCTCTCTTACTCTCCTTCTCCCTCTTTGCCCCTTCCCTCCAGCCTGCTGGGTTTCCCCAATAAACCCTTTCAAAAAAAAAAAAAAAAGAAAGAAAGAAAGAAAGAAAGAAAGAAAGAAAGAAAGAGAAAACTATGTGCTGCAAAATCCCATTTTGTAGAAAAATAATTCATATAAGGAGAGAGTGAACCTCAATAACAGATAAAAGCACACAAAGTAGAAGATATGAAATATTTCAAAAAGTTAGTGGAAATGAAATTAAAGGATAAGATTATTTTGGGGCAAAAATAATGTGAAATTATTCACAAAAGAGGTCTTCAAAAGGTTCATGGAAAACAAATTACGAAAATAATTATGCACAGATCTCATATCGTTTTCACCAAAAAAAGTCCTTTAATTACACCTTTCAACAAACTTTTCGATATACTCACAAAATGTTACCAGTGATGTTTTCCACTGAGGCAACAGTACGTCAGATTACAATAATTTCTTATCTGTTCCTTTATGCACTTAACAAATCTGACATAATTAACATCAATTACTTTGCAATTTAAAACATATACTATTTAAACTTGTTTTTAAAAGCATTAGTATATATGGAGAATGGCTCATAGAGCCACATCACCTTTCAACTGGAAGCTATTTTGTCTGTAAGAATATTTTCCCAATTTTGCTTGAAAGAAAAAATCTGGTGTTATAAAAATTTTCTTAACAGATAACTTTCCATGATGTACTGTTCTACGTATGCAGGAATGTATGTGTATTTGTTTATGGTATTTTTATTTCCACTTTAACTTAAAATTACAGTTAATTGCATCTAATATTTCTATAAAATAATTTCCTCCTACACACTCCAAAATTTTACCAGTAATGGAAAACAACAAATACAATTTCTAAATATAAACACAAATGTAAACTGTATAAAATATACAGTATTTTGATGACAAATTTTAAATGTGTAAATTTTTTAAAACAAAATTAAAAAAGATTAAGTGATTACATACCACTGCAATTCCTGCAGAATAATGAGGAGCACATATCTTTCCAGGAAACACT
The DNA here is from genome assembly GCF_964237555.1 of Oryctolagus cuniculus. NCBI lineage: Eukaryota > Metazoa > Chordata > Mammalia > Lagomorpha > Leporidae > Oryctolagus > Oryctolagus cuniculus. Next base: position 89,434,675 of record NC_091433.1, read on the forward strand.
GCACCCACATAATCTGGATAATCCCTATAACTAAATAAATACATTCATTGTAATGATCAATTTAAATCTCATAATTTGTGCTAAATTAAATCTGTAGTTCATAAAATCCTGTTCTGAAGTAAGTCGAGGTACAATATGCCCTTCTTTCAAAGTTTGAAGATATTAGTAAAAAAAAAATTGGTTGAAATGTTTTGAATTTTCTAAATACAAATCAAAGATTTTGATGACTTTCGGCACTCATCACATTTGGTTAAGGTTACCAAAACCCTTAATCAAAAAAACATCTTATTGAATGAAAACAAAAAGTTTTAATTTATGGGTCAAAATGTGTCATTCCTACATAGAAAAACTCAACAGATTTTCATGTGAATGTCTTCATTGTCTCACAACTAAATAGTGTCATTCCAATTTTAAATGTGGCCCTAGTGATACTCTCACATAATAATAATAATACAATTTTCAAAATTTACATGAGTTATCCCTTTAATCATCAAAGCACACCAGTGAAATTAATCTTTTATCCACATTAAAGAAAAACAAAATCAAATGGGAAGTATAAGTAATTATCTTAAGGCAGCATAATTAATGAGAGCTACTGAAGAACTCAAACTTGGGTAGCCTGAATCAAGAGCTATTCTCTCAAGTATGATGTATAGATACTTCATCCATATACTATCATCTTTAGGGCTCTCCCTCAAAAACATATGCCAGAATGTCTGTAAATAAGTTTGGTACTCAATCCTTAATTTGATATGTAACTTCATGGTTATTCTACATCCTCAGTGCTGCCTCTGTTCTGCTTCTCTGATATTGTTTAAATGAAACTCTTCTGTCACTTTTTTCCAAGTATTTATTCCTAACACTCAATATTGAGAATAAACTACAGTATAGAAGTATTGTTTACAATCTTCCTTTAGCCAAAGTAGTTCTTACAACAGATATTTTAACAAATTTCTATCTAACTCCTAAGATTTCCCCTAAAGTGTGTATAATACTGGTTATCACATTAATAGTAATTTTTTAGTTCACACTGCTACTCCTTAATGTGCCCACTTCATATTAAATTAGCTGTCAAGACCTATGTTTTATATCTTCAATCATTCATATATATCCTTCCTTCCTGCGAAGATTCAGCATGAGTTCTAATTGTGAATTCCATCCTCTTTGAAAAGAACTTAGCTTTATGTTTCCACAATATTTCTCTGTCTACTCAAACTGTCCAACTCCTTTTGTATTGCTATTTAGCCTTTAAGCTGGCCTTTCTATATATCCCTCCCATCTACCTTGATCTTGTTCTCAATATTTTACTTAATCTGTTTTGTAAACAAATATAGATAATGCACATTAAGTTTGAAAACTTCATTGTGCCCATTATAGGAATTACTCACAACAGATTGTAAGATCCTGGAAAAAAGAGATAGTAATTGTTTATAATTATTTTATTTTCTTTTTTTAACAATTATTTAATAACATAAATTTCCAAAGCACAGCATATGGATTACAATGGCTTCCCCCACATAACTTCCCTCCCACCCACAATCCTCTCCTTTCCCACTCCCTCTCCCCTTCCATTCACATCAAGATTCATTTTCAAATATCTCTATATACAGAAGATCAGTTTAGTATATATTGAGTAAAGATTCAACAGTTTGCACCCACACAGAAACACAAAGTGAAAAATACTGTTTCAGTACTAGTTATAGCATTAAATCATAATGTACAGCACATTAAGGACAGAGATCATACATGAGGAGTAAGTGCACAGTGACTCCTGTTGTTGACTTAACAAAATGAGACACTCTTGTTTATGGCATCAGTAATCATCCGAGGCTCTTGTCATGAGTTGCCAAGGCTATGGAAGCCTTTGGAGTTCACTGCTCCAATCATATTTAGACAAGGTCATAGTCAAAGTGGAGGTTTTCTCCTCCCTTCACAGAAAGGTACCTCCTTCTTTGATGACCTGTTCTTTCCACTGGGATCTCACTCGTGGAGATCCTTCATTTAGGTCATTTTTTTTTGACAGAGTGTCCTGGCTTTCCATGCCTGAAATACTCTCATGGGCTTTTCAGCTGGATCCAAATGCCTTAAGGGCTGATTCTGAGGCCAGAGTGCTGTTTAGGACTTCCGCCATTCTATGAGTCTGCTGTGCATCCCGCTTTCCGTGTTGGTTCATTCTCTCCCTTTTTTATTCTATCTGTTAGTATTATTCAGACACAAGTCTTGTGTATGTGATCCCTTGACTCTTAATCCTATTATTGTGATCAATTGTGAACTGAAATTGATCACTTGGACTAGTGAGATGGCATTGGTACATGCCACCTTGATGGGATTGAATTGGAATCCCCTGGTATGTTTCTAACTCTACCGTTTGGGGCAAGTCCGATTGAGCATGTCCCAAAATGTACATCTCTTCCCTCTCTTATTCCCACTCTTATATTTAAAAGGGATCACTTTTCAGTTAAGTTTCAACACTTAAGAATAAGTGTGTATTCAGCAGATTCATGGAATGCCAGATGTCCTATACAGCACTCTGGCCTCAGAATTAGCCCTTAGGGCATTTGGATCCGCTGTAAAGCCCATGAGAGTATTTCAGGCATGGAAAGCCAAGATACTCTGGCAAAAAAAAAAAAAAAAAAACCCACACACCTAAATGACAGATCTCTGTGAGTGAGATCCCAGTGGAAGAACAGGTCATCAAAGAAGGAGGTAGCTTTCTCTGAAGGGAGGAGAGAACTTCCACTTTGACTATGACCTTGTCTAAATGTGATAAGAGTCGGTGAACTCGAAAGGCTTCCATACCTTGGAAACTCATGACTGGAGCCTACAGAGATCACTGATGCCATAAACAAGTGTGTCAATTTGTTAAGTCAACAACAGGAGTCACTGTGCACTTACTCCTCGTGTAGTATCTCGGTCCTTAATGTGCTGTACATTATGATTTAATGCTATAACAAGTACTCAAACAGTATTTTTCACTTTGTGTTTCTATGTGGGTGCAAACTGTTGAAATCTTTACATAATATATACTAAACTGATCTTCTGTATATAAGAGAAATGAAAATAAATCTCAATGTAAATGAAAGGGGAGAACGAGTGAGAAAGGGGAAGGTTGCGGGTGGGAGGGAAGTTATGGGGGAGAAGCCATTGTAATCCATAAGCTGTACTTTGGAAAATTATATTCATTAAATACAAAAAATGTTGAAAAAAAAGAATAACTGTGTGTTAATTAGAGAATTCAACCAATACTATTAAGTAGAACAAACAAAAAACTCTCAGAAATAGACAGATCAAACGGACAGAAGATCAACAAAGAAATAGCAGATTTAAATGACACTATAGCCCAAATGGATCTAACAGATATCTACAGAACTTTTCATCCTACACTTAAAGAATTTACATTCTTCTCAGCAGTACATGGAACCTACTCTAGGACTGACCACATACTAGGCCATAAAGCAAGTCTCAGCAAATTCAAAAGAATTAGAATCATACGATGCAGCTTCTCAGACCTTAGGGGAATGAAATTGGAAATTAGCAACTCAGGAATCCCTAGAGCATATGCAAACATATGGAGATTGAACAACATGCTCCTGAATGAACATTGGGTCATCGAAGAAATCAAAAGAGAAATCAAAAACTTTCTGGAAGTAAATGAGGATAACAACACAACATACCAAAACTTATGGCATACAACAAAAGCAGTGTTAAGAGGAAAGTTTATAGCAATAGGTGCCTACATCAATAAATTGGAAGGCACCAAATAAATGAGCTTTCAATTCATCTCAAGGATCTAGAAAATCTACAGCAAACAGACCCAAATCTACTAGGAGAGAGAAATAATTAAAATCAGAGAAGAAATCAACAGGATTGAATCCAAAAAAATTACAAAAAATCAGCCAAAGAGCTGGATTTCTGAAAAAATAAAGAAAGTTACACAAGAGAAAGAAGAGAAAAGACCCAAATCAATAAAATCAGAGGTGAAAAAGGGAATGTAACAACAGACACCACAGAATCAGCAGAAATTACTACAAGGACTTGTATTGCAGCAAACAGGGAAAGCTATCAGAAATGGATAGATTCCTGGACACATGCAACCTACCTAAATTGAACCAGGAAGACATAGAAAACCTAAACAGACCCATAACTGAGACAGAAATTGAAACAGTAATACAGGCCCTCCAACAAAGAAAAGCCCAAGACTAGATGGATTCACTGCTGAATTCTACCAGACATTTAAAGAAGAACTAACTCCAATTCTTCTCAAACTATTCAGAACAATCGAAAAAGAGGGAATCCTCCCAAATTCTTTCTATGAAGCCAGCATCACCTTAATCCCTAAGCCGGAAAAAGATGCATCATTGAAAGAGAATTACAGACCAATATCCCTGATGAACATAGATGCAAAAATCCTCAATAAAATTCTGGCCAATAGAATGCAACAACACATCAGAAAGATCATCCACCCAGACCAAGTGGGATTTATCCCTGGTATGCAGGGATGGTTCAACATTCGCAAATCAATCAATGTGATTCACCACATTAACAGACTGCAGAAGAAAAACCATTTGATCCATATGATTATCTCAATAGATGCAGAGAAAGCATTCGATAAAATACAACACCCTTTCATGATGAAAACTCTGAGAAAACTGGGTATGGAAGGAACATTCCTCAATACAATCAAAGCAATTTATGAAAAACCCACGGCCAGCATCCTATTGAATGGGGAAAAGTTGGAAGCATTTCCACTGAGATCTGGTACCAGACAGGGATGCCCACTCTCACCACTGCTATTCAATATAGTTCTAGAAGTTTTAGCCAGAGCTATTAGGCAAGAAAAAGATATTAAATGGATACAAACTGGGAAGGAAGAAGTCAAACTATCCCTCTTTGCAGATGATATTCTTTATTTAGGGCATGCAAAGAACTCTACTAAGACACAATTGGAACTCATAGAAGAGTTTGGCAAAGTAGCAGGATATAAAATCAATGCACAAAAATAGACAGCCTTTGTATACACAGGCAATGCCATGGCTGAGAAAGAACTGCTAAGAACAATCCCATTCACAATAGCTACAAAAACAATCAAATACCTTGGAATAAACTTAACCAAGGAGTTAAAGATCTCTACGATGAAAATTACAAAACCTTAAAGAAAGAAAGAGAAGAGGATACCAAGAAATGGAAAAATCTTCCATGCTCATGGATTGGAAGAATCAACATCATCAAAATCTCCATTCTCCCAAAAGCAATTTATAGATTCAATGCAATACCAATCAAGATACCGAAGACCTTCTTCTCAGATCTGGAAAAAATGGTGCTGAAATTTATATGGCGACACAGGAGACCTCAAATAGCTAACGCAATCTTGTACAACAAAAACAACCCCAGAGGCATCACAAGACCAGATTTCAGGACATACTACAGGACAGTTATGATCAAAAGAGCATGGTACTGGTACAGAAACAGATAGATAGACCAATGGAACAGAATTGAAACACCAGAAATCAACCCAAACATCTATAGCCAACTAACATTTGATCAAGGATCCAAAACCAATTCCTGGAGCAAGGACAGTCTATTCAATAAATGGTGCTGGGAAAATTGGATTTCCATGTGCAGAAGCATGAAACAAGACCCCTACCTTACACCTTACAGAAAAATCCACTCAACATGGATTAAAGACTTAAATTTTGACCCGACACCATCAAATTATTAGAGAACATTGGAGAGACCCTACAAGATATAGGTACTGGCAAAGACTTCCTGGAAAAGACCCTGGAGGCGCAGGCAGTCAAAGCCAAAATTAACATTTGGGATTGCATCAAATTAAGAAGTTTCTGTACTGTAAAAGAAACAGTCAGGAGAGTGAAGAAGCAACCGAAAGAATGGGAAAAAATATTTGCAAACTATGCAACAGATAAAGGATTAAAAAGCAGAATCTACAAAGAGATCAAGAAACTCCACAAAAACAAAACAAACAACCCACTTAAGAGATGGGCCAAGGACCTCAATAGACATTTTTCAAAAGAGGAAATCCAAATGGCCAACAGGCACATGAAAAAATGTTCAAGGTCACTAGCAATCAGGGAAATGCAAATCAAAACCACAACGCGGTTTCACCTCACTCCAGTTAGAATGGGTCACATACAGAAATCTACCAACAACAGATGCTGGCGAGGATGTGGGGGAAAAGGGACACTAACCCACTGCTGGTGGGAATGCAAACTGGTCAAGCCACTATGAAAGTCAGTCGGGAGATTCCTCAGAAGCCTCTATATAACCCTACCGTTCGACCCAGCCATCCCACTCCTTGGAATTTACCCAAAGGAAATGAAATTGGCAAATAAAAAAGCTGTCTGCACCTCAATGTTTCTTGCAGCTCAATTCACAAGAGCTAAGACCTGGAATCAACCCAAATGCCCATCAACAGTAGACTGGATAAAGAAATTATGGGATATGTACTCTATAGAATACTATACTGCAGGAAGAAACAACGAAACCCGGTCATTTGCAACAAGATGGAGGAATCTGGAACACATCATGCTGAGTGAATTAAGCCAGTCCCAAAGGGACAAATGTCATATGTTCTCCCTTATCGGTGACAACTAACCGAGCACCAAAAAAGAAATCTGTTGAAGTGAAAGGGACACTATGAGAAATAGTGACTTGATCAGCCCTTGTCCTGACTGTCAAGGAACAACTTACTATTTCATCCCTTTTAGTATTTTTTTTGTTCTACTTAATATCATTGGTTGAAGTCTTTAACACATAATTATCCTTAGGTGTTTAAATTTAGCTGAAAAGTGATCCCTGTTAAATATGAGTGGGAATAAGACAGGGAGGAAATGTACAGCACGGCATATGCTAAATCAGACTTACCCCTAATGGCAGAGTTAGAAATGTGCCAGGGAATTCCAATGCAATATCATCAAGGTGGCATGTACCAATGCCATCTCACTAGTCAAAGTGATCAATTTCAATTCACAATTGATCATAATGATAGGATTAAGAGTCAAAGGGATCACATAAACAAGACTAGTGTTTCCTAATACTAAATTATAGTATTAAAAAGGAGAGAATGATCCAACATGGGGAGCAGGATACACAGTAAACTCATAGAATGGCGGATGTCCTAAACACAATTCTGGCCTCAGAATCAGCCCTTAAGCATCTGGATCTGGCTGAAGAGCCCATGAGAGTATTTTAGGCATGTAAAGCCAAGACACTCTGGCAAAAAAAAAAACAAAAAAAAGACTTAAATGAAAGTCCTCTGTGAATGCGATCCCAGTGGAAAGAACGGGCCATCAAAGAAGGAGGTACCTTTCTCTGAAGGGAGGAGAGAACTTCCACTTTGACTATGACCTTGTCTAAATAAGATCAGAGTTGGCAAACTCAAAAGGCTTCCATAGCCTTGGCATCTCATGACAAGAGCCTCTGATGATTACTGATGCCATAAATAAGAGTGTCAAATTGTTAAGTCAACAACAGGAGTCACTGTGCACTTACACCCCGTGTAGAATCTCTGTCCTTAATGTGTTGTATTATGTGAATTAATGGTATAACTAGTACTCAAACAGTACTTTACACTTTGTGTTTCTGTGTGGGTGCAAACTGTTGAAATCTTTCCTTAGTATATACTAAATTGATCTTCTGTATATAAAGATAATTGAAAATGAAAAGAATGGGATGGTTGAGGGAGTGCGAGATGGGATGCTTGCGGGTGTGAGTGAGGTTATGGGGGAAAAAAGCCACTGTAATCCAAAAGCTGTACTTTGGAAATTTATATTTATTAAATAATAATTAAAAGATATTAACCTTGAAAGTAAATTATCTGAATTCTCCAGTTAAAAGAAATACATGGATTGAATGCATTAAAAAACAAGACCCATCTATCTAGATGAAAAATGTCTAGGCAATAAAGACACACAAAGATTAAAGTGAAAGGATGGAATAAGACATCCCATGCCAGTGGATAGCAAAAATGAGCAGGAGTAGCCATCCTAATATCAGACAAAATATATATTAAAACAAAAACTATTACAAGATATAAACAAGGTCATCATGCAATGATTAACTCAACAGTAAGATGAAGCTACTATAAATTAATATGCACCCAGTGCTAACATCTGGCTATTGAAAAAAATCAATATCAGTGAATCTATAGGGAAACATAGGCTATGATATAATAATAATGGGGTACTTCAACACCCACATCCATCACAGATCAGGTAGACAACAAATCAACAAAGAAACAGTAGAACTAATCTAGACTATTAACGAAATGGATTTAATTGATACCTACATAACATTTTATCCAACAGCTGCAGGATACACATTTTTTTCATCAGTGCATGGAACTTCTTCTACAATAGACTATATGCTAGGCCATAAAGCAAATCTCAACAACTTTTAAAAAAACTGAAATTATATCATATACCATTTTTATCACAATAGGATCAAGCTGGAAATTAACAACTTAAGAAAGTCTAAAATAATATTTAAACACATGGAGACCAAACAAAATGCTCTTGAATGAACAGTGGAACACAGGAAAACTCAAAAGGGAAATTTAAAAATTCCTAGAAATGAATGACAACACAGTGTATCAAAACTTACAGGATATAGCGAAAGTAGTGTTAAGAAGAAAGGTTATAACAATTAGTGCCTATATTGAGAAATAGGAAAAGCATCAAATAATTTATCTAAAATGTAAATTAAGGATTTAGAAAAACAAGAACCGACCAAACTCAAAATTAGTAGTAGGAGGAGGCAGAGCCAAGATGGCGGAATAGTGAGGGCGCGCACCGATAGTCCGGGAAAATTTAGTTTAATAAAAGGGGAGTTACGGTAGCCGCAGAAAAAAGAACCAGGAAAAAATTGCACGGGAATCGTGAATCGGAGGACCTACTGGGAGAACAAGGTCGCCCACCGCGCGGAAGCCAAGTCGTGGGACCGAGCCGCAGAAGCCACAGTGCTCCAAGGGGAGTGCATGCCACACATACAACAGCGGGGAGACTTGGGACGCTCAGGGCTCCGAGTCCACACATCGGCGCTGGAAGGGGAGGTGAGCTCAATAACCCGAGACATTGGTGGGGAAACGGGGGTCAGAATCTATAGGGGGGCCGGAAAGTGCAGCAAACTGACTACCAGAAAGAAGGAAAAAAAAAAAAGCTTCCGGGTTTCTCTTCTCCCTAACCTTGCAAAGGTTACAAGGCTGCAAGGCTAGAAGAATTCCCAAGAGACAAAGAGCAGGCCTGCTCTCTGGATTTACATATCAATGGGGGAGAGCTAAGGAACTGAGTCACTACAATTCAGTAGCCTAGGCAACCCAGTGGGAGTCCAGAGGAGCCAAAGACTGGAAGCTAAATACCATCAATTCTGCACAGCCATGCCGTGCGGTGTTACTTACCCCCTGAATAAATAAAATAAATAAATAAATAAAAAGAGAGAGATTTACCACGCATAACCTGAGGGTGTCACCTTTGCACACCCTTAACCTGGGAGAACCAGGCAGAGCTCTCAGGCCGCACCCATCTCAAGCCAACAAGGCTCCTCCAACAGCAGGCAGTCCACTTAACACGGACACAGTATAAAAAAAAAAAGAAAGAAAAAAAAAAACGCACAGTGACGCAAGAAGAATTAACTATGCCGAGTAACAAACACAGAAATAGAGGGAGCAAGATCAACGATGACACTATGATGCCTCCAAATAAGCAAAACACCCCAAGCCAAGAGTATGAAGATGATGAGATAGAAGAAATGCAAGATACGGAATAAAAAAAATTTATGATAAGAACATTTAGAAGTTTTCAAAAGCAAATCCTTGAACTACAGAAATCCTTAATGGACAACATTGAAAATCTCTCTCGTGAAAACGAAATTTTAAGGAAGAGTCAAAATGAAACTCAGAAACTAGTAGAACAGGAAAGTGTTATAGTGAAGAGAAATCAAAATGAAATGAAGAGCTCAATAGATCAAATGACAAACACATTAGAGAGCCATAAAAACAGAATGGGTGAAGCAGAAGAGAGAATATCGGACTTAGAAGGCAGAGCACAGGAAAACATACAGTCAAACCAAAGAAAAGAAGAGGAAATTAGAAATCTAAAAAATATTGTTGGGAATCTACAGGATACTATTAAAAAAACCAACATTCGAGTTCTAGGAGTTCCTGAAGGCATGGAGAGAGAGAAAGGATTGGAAGGCCTTTTTAGTGAGATACTAGCAGAGAACTTTCCAGGTTTGGAGAAGGACAGAGATATCCTAGTACAGGAAGCTCATAGAACCCCCAATAAACATGACCAAAAGAGGTCCTCACCATGACACATGGTAATTAAACTTACCACAGTGAAACATAAAGAAAAGATCCTAAAATGTGCAAGAGAGAAACGTCAGATTACTCTCAGAGGATCTCCAATCAGACTCACAGCAGACTTCTCATCAGAAACACTACAAGCCAGGAGGGAATGGCGAGACATAGCACAGGTGCTAAGAGAGAAAAATTGCCAGCCCAGAATATTATATCCTGCCAAGCTCTCATTTGTGAATGAAGGTGAAATAAAGACCTTTCATAGCAAACAGAAATTGAAAGACTTTGTGGACACTCGTCTGGCCCTGCAAAAGATACTTAAAGATGTGCTACACTCAGAAACACAGAAACACGGCCATCAATATGAAAGAAGGGAAAGGAAGAACACCTACCAGTAAAAGAGCATGGGAAGCTCAAAGCATATACTAGAAAATATTTCCGGGAAAATGGCAGGGCAAAGTCACTACGTATCAATAGTCACATTGAACATTAATGGTCTGAATTCTTCAGTTAAAAGACACCGTTTAGCTGACTGGCTCACAGAACACAACCCAACTATTTGTTGCCTACAAGAAACACATCTCTCTAACAAAGAGGCATGCAGACTGAAAGTGAAAGGTTGGAAAAAGATATTCCATGCCAACAGAAACCAAAAAAAAAAAGCAGGTGTAGCCATATTAATATCAGACAAAATAAACTTTAATACAAAAACTGTTAAGAGAGACAAAGAGGGACACTATATAATGATTAAGGGTTCAATTCAACAGGAAGATGTAACTATTATAAATGTATATGCACCTAATTACAGGGCACCGGTCTATTTAAAAGATATGTTAAGGGACTTAAAGGGAGATTTAGATTCCAATACAATAGTACTGGGGGACTTCAATACTCCACTCTCAGAAATAGACAGATCATCCGGACAGAAGATCAACAAGGAAACAGCAGATTTAATTGACACTATTGCCCAAATGGATCTAACAGATATCTACAGAACTTTCAACCCTACATCTACAGACTTCACATTCTTCTCAGCAGCGCATGGAACCTTCTCTAGGATTGACCACATACTAGGCCATAAAGCAAGTCTCAGCAAATTTAAAAGAATTAGAATCATACCATGCAGCTTCTCAGACCACAGCGGAATGAAGCTGGAAATTAGCAACTCAGGAAACCCCAGAAAGTATGCAAACACATGGAGACTGAACAACATGCTCCTGAATGATCAATCGGTCATTCAAGAAATCAAAAGAGAAATCAAAAACTTTCTGGAAGTAAATGAAGACAACAACACAACATATCAAAACTTATGGGATACAGCAAAAGCAGTATTGAGAGGCAAATTTATAGCAATAGGTGCCTATATCAAGAAATTGGAAAGGTACCAAATAAATGAGCTTTCAGCGCACCTCAAGGACCTAGAAAAACTGCAGCAAACCAAACCCAAATCTAGTAGGAGAAGAGAAATAATTAAAACCAGAGAAGAAATTAACAGGATTGAATCCAAAAAAACATTACAAAAAATCAGCCAAGCGAGAAGCTGGTTTTTTGAAAAAATAAACAAAATTGACACTCCATTGGCCCAACTAACTAAAAAAAGAAGAGAAAAGACCCAAATCAATAAAATCAGAGATGAAAAAGGAAACGTAACAACAGACACCACAGAAATAAAAAGAATCATCAGAAATTACTACAAGGACTTGTATGCCAGCAAACAGGAAAACCTATCAGAAATGGATAGATTCCTGGACACATGCAATCTACCAAAATTGAACCATGAAGACACCGAAAACCTAAATAGACCCATAACTGAAACAGAAATTGAAACAGTAATAAAGGCCCTCCCAACAAAGAAAAGCCCAAGACTAGATGGATTCACTGCTGAATTCTACCAGACATTTAAAGTAGAACTAATCCCATTTCTTCTCAAACTATTCAGAACAATCGAAAAAGAGGGAATCCTCCCAAATTCTTTCTATGAAGCCAGCATCACCTTAATCCCTAAGCCAGAGAAAGATGCAGCACTGAAAGAAAATTACAGACCAATATCCCTGATGAACATAGACGCAAAAATCCTCAATAAAATTCTGGCCAATAGAATACAACAACACATCAGGAAAATCATCCACCCAGACCAAGTGGGATTCATCCCTGGTATGCAGGGATGGTTCAACATTCGCAAATCAATCAATGTGATTCACCACATTAACAGACTGCAGAAGAAAAACCATATGATTATCTCAATAGATGCAGAGAAAGCATTTGATAAAATTCAACACCCTTTCATGATGAAAACTCTAAGCAAATTGGGTATAGAAGGAACATTCCTCAATATAATCAAAGCAATTTATAAAAAACCCACAGCCAGCATCCTATTGAATGGGGAAAAGTTGGAAGCATTTCCACTGAAATCTGGCACCAGGCAGGGATGCCCACTCTCACCACTGCTATTTAACATAGTTCTGGAAGTTTTAGCCAGAGCCATCAGACAAGAAAAAGAAATCAAAGGAATACAAATCAAGAAGGAAGAAGTCAAACTATCCCTCTTTGCAGACGATATGATTCTGTACTTAGAGGATCCAAAGAACTCTACTAAGAGACTATTGGAACTCATAGAGGAGTTTGGCAAAGTGTCAGGATATAAAATCAATGCACAAAAATCAACAGCCTTTGTATACACAAGCAATGCCATGACTGAGAAAGAGCTGCTAAGATCAATCCCATTCACAATAGCTACAAAAACAATCAAATATCTTGGAATAAACTTAACCAAGGACGTTCAAGATCTCTACGATGAAAATTACAAAACCTTAAAGAAAGAAATAGAAGAGGATACCAAGAAATGGAAAAATCTTCCATGCTCATGGATTGGAAGAATCAACATCATCAAAATGTCCATTCTCCCAAAAGCAATTTATAGATTCAATGCAATCCCAATCAAGATACCAAAGACATTCTTCTCAGATCTAGAAAAAATGATGCTGAAATTCATATGGAGGCACAAGAGACCTCGAATAGCTAAAGCAATCTTGTACAACAAAAACAAAGCCGGAGGCATCACAATACCAGACTTCAGGACATACTACAGGGCAGTTGTAATCAAAACAGCATGGTACTGGTACAGAATGATGGATAGACCAATGGAACAGAATTGAAACACCAGAAATCAACCCAAACATCTACAGCCAACTTATATTTGATCAAGGATCTAAAACTAATTCCTGGAGCAAGGACAGTCTATTCAATAAATGGTGCTGGGAAACTGGATTTCCACGTGCAGAAGCATGAAGCAAGACCCCTACCTTACACCTTACACAAAAATCCACTCAACGTGGATTAAAGACCAAAATCTACGTCCTGACACCATTAAGTTATTAGAGAACATTGGAGAAACCCTTCAAGATTTTGGCACAGGCAAAGAATTTCTGGAAAAGACCCGGGAGGCACAGACAGTCAAAGCCAAAATCAACTATTGGGATTGCATCAAATTGAGAAGTTTCTGTACTGCAAAAGAAACAGTCAGGAGAGTGAAGAGACAACCGACAGAATGGAAAAAAAATATTTGCAAACTATGCAACAGATAAAGGGTTAATAACCAGAATCTACAAAGAGATCAAGAAACTCCACAAAAACAAAACCAACAACCCACTTAAGAGATGGGCCAAGGACCTCAATAGACATTTTTCAAAAGAGGGCATCCAAATGGCCAACAGGCACATGAAAAAATGTTAAAGATCACTAGCAATCAGGGAAATGCAAATCAAAACCACAATGAGGTTTCACCTCACCCCGGTTAGAATGGCTCACATACAGAAATCTACCAACAACAGATGCTGGCGAGGATGTGGGGGAAAAGGGACACTAACCCACTGCTGGTGGGAATGCAAACTGGTCAAGCCACTATGGAAGTCAGTCTGGAGATTCCTCAGAAACCTGAAGATAACCCTACCATTCGACCCAGCCATCCCACTCCTTGGAATTTACCCAAAGGAGTTTAAATTGATAAACAAAAAGCGGTGTGCACCCTAATGTTTATTGCAGCACAATTCACAATAGCCAAGACCTGGAACCAACCTAAATGCCCATCAACGGTAGACTGGATAAAGAAATTATGGGATATGTATTCTTTAGAATACTATACCGCAGTAAGAAACAACGAAATCCAGTCATTTGCAACAAAATGGAGGAAGCTGGAACATGTCATGCTGAGTGAAGTAAGCCAGTCCCAAAGGGACAAATACCATATGTTCTCCCTGATCAGTGACAACTGACTGAACACCAAAAAGGAAACCTCCTGAAGTGAAATGGACACTATGAGAAATGGTGACTTGATCAGTATAGCCCTGACTGCTAATGGACAACTTAATACATTATCCCTCATAGTATTTTTTTTTGTCAGTTCTACTTAATATGACTGGTTTAATTCTGTAATTATCACACAGTTATTCTTAAGTGTTGAAATTTAACTAAAATGTGATCCCTGTTAAACATAAGAGTGGGAATAAGAGAGGGAAGAGATGTATAATTTGGGGCATGCTCGGGCTGACTTGCCCCAATTGGTAGAGTTAGAAACATACCAGGGGATTCCAATTCAATCCCATCAAGGTGGCATGTGCCAATGCCATCTCACTACTCCAAGTGATCAATTTCAGTTCACAATTGATCATAATGAAAGGACTAAGAGTCAAAGAGACCACATAAACAAGTCTAGTATCTGCTAACACCAACCGATAGAATAAATAAAGGGGAGAGTGATCCAACATGGGAAGTGAGATACTCAGCAGACTCATAGAATGGCGGATGTCCTAAATAGCACTCTGGCCTCAGAATCAGCCCTAAAGGCACTCGGATCTGGCTGAAAAGCCCATGAGAGTATTTCAGGCATGGAAAGCCAAGACACTCTGGCAAAAAGATCTCTGTGAGTGAGATCCCAGTGGAAAGAACAGGTCTTCAAAGAGGGAGGTGCCTTTCTCTGAAGGGAGGAGAGAACCTCCACTTTGACTATGACCGTGTCTAAACAAGATAAGAGTCGGAGAACTCAGAGGGCTTCCATAGCCTTGGAAACTCATGACTGGAGCATAGGGAGATTACTGATGCCATAAACAGGAGTGTCAATTGGTAAAGTCAACAACAGGAGTCACTGTGCACTTACTCCTCATGTAGGATCTCTGTCCTTAACGTGCTGTACACTGAGGCTTAATGCTATAACGAGCACTCAAACAGTATATTTCACTTTGTGTTTCTATGGGGGTGCAAACGACTGAAATCTTTACTTAATGTACACTAAACTGATCTTCTGTAAAAAAAAAAAAAAAAGAAAGAAAGAAATTATCAATTCCCAACTTGACTCTCACTGGGATTAAACATGACAATAGGTCTGATCTGATTTCATCATCATTTAAAAAAATCATCTATTATTTTTCACTTTATGTTTCTGTGTGGGAGCAAACTGTTGAAATACTTACTTAAGGTATACTAAGCTGATCTTCTGTATATTAAGATAATCGAAAATGAATCTTGATGTGAATGGAAGGGGAGAGGGAGTGGGAAAGGGGAGGGTTGTGGGTGGGAGGGACGGTATGGGGGGGAAGCCATTGTAACACATGAGTCGTACTTTGGAAATTTATATTCATTAAATAAAAGATAAAAAAAATTAGTAGGAGGAAAGAAACAAAAAATAAATAAATAAAATTGAAAACAACCAAAAAGAAGCAACCAATGAAGAATTGCTTTTTGGAAAAAAAAAAAAAAAACTGACCCACCATTTGTGCAAGTAACATAAAGGGAGAAAGCCAAAATTAATAAATGAAAAAGAAACTGTTATATAAAGGACACCACAGAAATTAGAAGAATCATCAAGAAGTACCACAGGGGGCGGAGCCAAGATGGCAGAATAGTGAGGGCACACACCGATAGTCCGGGAAAATTTAGTTTAATAAAAGCGGAGTTATGGTAGCCTCAGAAAAAGGATCAGGAAAAAATTGCAGAGGAAACTCTTCCGGAGCTATTTGCTGTGACTCAAAGGACCTACTGGGAAAGCAGGGTCGCCCACCACGTGGAAGCCGAACCACGGGAGCCGCAGAGTCTGAGCGCCAGTGCAGGAAGGGGAGTCTATGTGACAAAGACACCAGCGGGGAGAGGAGGGATGCCCAGGGCTCCGAGTCCACACATCGGCGCCGGAAGCGGAGGTGAGCTCAGTAACTGGAGACATTGGCAGGGAAATGACGGACAGAATTTTAGAGGGACGCGGGTTTTGAAGCGGGAAAGTCCAACAGACTGACTACAGGGGAGAAGGAAAATAAATAAATAAATAAATAAAAAGGTGGGGGCATACTGGTACAGACAAGTTCCACTCTCCGCCAACCTTGCAAAGGCCAGCAAGAGACAAAGAGCTGGGATATACATAATAAAAGGGGAGAGTTAAGGCTACAATTCAGTAGCCTAGGCAACCCAGTGGGAGTCCGCAGGAGAAACCAAGCCTGCACAAACTCTTCGGGTAGAAGCCAGCGGAAGCTAAATACCATCCATTCTGCTTAGCCTTGCAGTATTACTTACCTCCTGAATAAAAAATAAAATAAAATAAAATAAAATAAAATAAAATAAATGAATAAATAAATAAATAAATAAATAAAGAGAGATTTACCATGCATAACCTGAGGCTGTCACCTTTGCACACCTGTTAACATGAAGAACCAAGCAGAGCTCTCAGGCCACACCCATCTCAAGCCTCCAAGGCTCCTCCAACAGCAGGCAGTCCACTTAACATGGACATAGTATAATAATAATAATAAAAAAAAAACCTCACACTGAGGGAAACAGAATTAACCATGCCAAGCAATAAACACAGAAATCGAGGGAACAAGATAAACGATGACATTATGATGCCTCCAAATAAACAAAACACCCCAAGACAAGATTATGAAGATGATGAGATAGAAGAAATGCAAGATACGGATTTCAAAAAATTTATGATAAGTACATTTAGAAGTTTTCAAAAGCAAATCCTTGAACTACAGAAATCCTTATTGGACAGGATTGAAAATCACTCTCGTGAAAACGAAATTTTAAGGAAGAGTCAAAATGAAACTCAGAAACTAGTAGAACAGGAAAGTGTTATAGTGAAGAGAAATCAAAATGAAATGAAGAGCTCAATAGATCAAATGACAAACACATTAGAGAGCCTTAAAAACAGAATGGGTGAAGCAGAAGAGAGAATATCGGACTTAGAAGATAGAGCACAGGAAAACATACAGTCAAACCAGAGAAAAGAAGAGGAAATTAGAAATCTAAAAAATATTGTTGGGAATCTACAGGATACTATTAAAAAACCCAACATTCGGGTTCTAGGAGTTCCTGAAGGCATGGAGAGAGAGAAAGGATTGGAAGGCCTTTTTAGTGAGATACTAGCAGAGAACTTTCCAGGTTTGGAGAAGGACAGAGAAATCCTAGTACAGGAAGCTCACAGAACCCCTAATAAACAAGACCAAAAGAGATCCTCACCACGACACGTGGTAATTAAACTCACCACAGTGAAACATAAAGAAAAGATCCTAAAATGTGCAAGAGAGAAACGTCAGATTACTCTCAGAGGATCTCCAATCAGACTCACAGCTGACTTCTCATCAGAAACCCTACAAGCTAGGAGGGAATGGCGAGATATAGCCCAGGTACTAAGAGAGAAAAACTGCCAGCCCAGAATATTATATCCTGCAAAGCTATCATTTGTGAATGAAGGTGACATAAAGACTTTTCATAGCAAACAGAAATTGAAAGAATTTGTTGCCACTCACCCAGCCCTGCAAAAGATGCTTAAAGATGTGTTACACACAGAAACACAGAAACACGGTCATCAGTATGAAAGAAGGTAAAGGAAGGAGAACTCACAGCAAAAGATCACAGGGAATTCAAAGCATATATTAGAACTTATCTTTGGCAAATGGCAGGGCAAAGTTACCACTTATCATTAGTCACATTGAACGTGAATGGCCTGAACTGTCCAGTTAAAAGACACCGATTGGCTGATTGGGTTAAGGAACAAAACCCATCTATTTGCTGCTTACAAGAAACACATCTTTCCAACAAAGATCCATACAGACTGAAAGTGAAAGGCTGGAAAAAGATATACCATGTCAACAGAAATGAAAAAAGAGCGGGCATAGCCATCTTAATATCAGACAACATAAACTTTACCACAAAAACTGTTAAGAGAGACAAAGAGGGACACTATATAATGATTAAGGGATCAATACAACAAGAAGATATAACGATTATCAATGTATATGCACCTAACTACAGGGCACCGGTTTATCTAAAAGATTTGTTAAGGGACTTAAAGGGAGACTTAGACCCCAATACAATAGTACAGGGGGACTTCAATACTCCACTCTCAGAAATAGACAGATCAACAGGACAGAAGATCAACAAGGAGACAGTAGATATAAACGACACTATAGCCCAAATGGATCTAACAGATATATACAGAACTTTCAATCCTACAGCTAAAGATTTTACATTCTTCTTAGCAGTACATGGAACCTTCTCTAGGATTGACCACATACTAGGCCATAAAGCAAGTCTCAGCAAAATCAAAAGAATTAGAATCATACCATGCAGCTTCTCAGACCATAAAGGAATGAAGTTGGAAATTAGCAACTCAGGAATCCCTAGAGCATACACAAACACATGGAGATTGAACAACATGCTCCTGAATGAACAATCGGTCATAGAAGAAATTAAAAGAGAAATCAAAAATTTTCTGGAAGTAAATGAGGATAACAGCACAACATACCAAAACTTATGGGACGCAGCAAAAGCAGTGTTAAGAGGGAAGTTTATATCAATAGGTGCCTACATCAATAAATTGAAAAGGCACCAAATAGATGAGCTTTCAATTCACCTCAAGGATCTAGAAAACCTACAGCAAACCAGACCCAAATCTAGTAGGAGAAGAGAAATAATTAAAATCAGAGAAGAAATCAACAGGATTGAATCCAAAAAAACATTACAAAAAATCAGCCAAACGAGGAGCTGGTTTTTTGAAAAAATAAGCAAAATTGACACCCCATTGGCCCAATTCACTAAAAAAAGAAGAGAAAAGACCCAAATCAATAAAATCAGAGATGAAAAAGGAAACGTAACAACAGACACCACAGAAATAAAAAGAATCATCAGAAATTACTACAAGGACTTGTGTGCCAGCAAACAGGGAAACCTATCAGAAATGGATACATTCCTGGACACATGCAACCTACCTAAATTGAACCAGGAATACATAGAAAACCTAAATAGACCCATAACTGAGACAGAAATTGAAACCGTAATAAAGGCAGTCCCAACAAAGAGAAGTCCAGGACCAGATGGATTCACTGCTGAATTCTACCAGACATTTAAAGAAGAACTAACTCCAATTCTTCTCAAACTATTCAGAACAATCGAAAAAGAGGGAATCCTCCCAAATTCTTTCTATGAAGCCAGCATCACATTAATCCCTAAGCCAGAGAAAGATGCAGCACTGAAAGAAAATTATAGACCAATATCCCTCATGAACATAGACACAAAAATCCTCAATAAAATTCTCACAAGAATACAACAACACATCAGGAAAATCATCCACCCAGACCAAGTGGGATTTATCCCTGGTATGCAGGTATGGTTCAACATTTGTAAAACAATCAATGTGATTCACCACATTAACAGACTGCAAAAGAAAAACCATATGATTATCTCAATAGATGCAGAGAAAGCATTTGATAAAATACAACACCCTTTCATGATGAAAACTCTAAGCAAATTGGGTATAGAAGGAACATTCCTCAATATAATCAAAGCAATTTATGAAAAGCCCACAGCCAGCATCCTATTGAATGGGGAAAAGTTGGAAGCATTTCCAGGCAGGGATGCCCACTCTCACCACTGCTATTTAACATAGTTCTAGAAGTTTTAGCCAGAGCCATCAGACAAGAAAAAGAAATTAAAGTAATACAAAATGAGAAGGAAGAAGTCAAACTATCCCTCTTTGCAGATAATATGGTTCTGTACTTAGAGGATCCAAAGAACTCTACTAAGAGACTATTGGAACTCATAGAAGATTTTGGCAAAGTGGCAGGATATAAAATCAATGCACAAAAATCAACAGCCTTTGTATACACAGACAATGCCATGGCTGAGGAAGAACTTCAAAGATCAATCCCATTCACAATAGCTACAAAAACAATCAAATACCTTGGAATAAACTTAACCAAGGACGTTCAAGATCTCTACGATGAAAATTACAAAACCTTAAAGAAAGAAAGAGAAGAGGATACCAAGAAATGGAAAAATCTTCCATGCTCATGGATTGGAAGAATCAACATCATCAAAATCTCCATTCTCCCAAAATCAATTTATAGATTTAATGCAATACCAATCAAGATACCAAAGACATTCTTCTCAGATCTAGAAAAAATGATGCTGAAATTCATATGGAGGCACAAGAGACCTCGAATAGCTAAAGCAATCTTGTACAACAAAAACAAAGCCGGAGGCATCACAAGACCAGATTTCAGGACATACTATAGGGCAGTTGTGATCAAAACAGCATGGTACTGGTACAGAATGATGGATAGACCAATGGAACAGAATTGAAACACCAGAAATCAACCCAAACATCTATAGCCAACTAACATTTGACCAAGGATCTAAAACTAATTCCTGGAGCAAGGACAGTCTATTCAATAAATGGTGCTGGGAAAACTGGATATCCACGTGCAGAAGCATGAAACAAGACCCCTACCTTACACCTTACACAAAAATCCACTCAACATGGATTAAAGACCTAAATCTACGACCTGACACCATCAAGTGTTTAGAGAACATTGAAGAAACCCTTCAAGATATTGGCACAGGCAAAGAATTTCTGGAAAAGACCCGGGAGGCACAGGCAGTCAAAGCCAAAATCAACTATTGGGATTGCATCAAATTGGGAAGTTTCTGTACTGCAAAAGAAACAGTCAGGAGAGTGAAGAGACAAACGACAGAATGGAAAAAAAATATTTGCAAACTATGCAACAGATAAAGGATTAATAACCAGAATCTACAAAGAGATCAAGAAACTCCACAAAAACAAAACCAACAACCCACTTAAGAGATGGGCCAAGGACCTCAATAGACATTTTTCAAAAGAGGAAATCCAAATGGCCAACAGGCACATGAAAAAATGTTCAAGATCACTAGCAATCAGGGAAATGCAAATCAAAAGCACAATGAGGTTCCACCTCACCCCTGTTAGAATGGCTCACATACAGAAATCTACCAACAACAGATGCTGGCGAGGATGTGGGGGAAAAGGGACACTAACCCACTGCTGGTGGGAATGCAAACTGGTCAAGCCTCTATGGAAGTCAGTCTGGAGATTTATCAGAAACCTGAATATAACCCTATCTTTCGACCCAGCCATCCCACTCCTTGGGATTTACCCAAAGGAATTTAAATTGGCAAACAAAAAAGCCGTCTGCACCGTAATGTTTACTGCAGCATAAATCACAATAGCCAAGAACTGGAACCAACCTAAATGCCCATCAGCGGTAGACTGGATAAAGAAATTATGGGATATGTACTCTTTAGAATACTATACCGCAGTAACAAACAACGAAATCCAGTCATTTGCGACAAAATGGAGGAATCTGGAACACATCATGCTGAGTGAAATAAGCCAGTCCCAAAGGGACAAATACCATATGTTCTCCCTGATTGGTGACAACTGACTGAACACCAAATAGGAAACCTGTTGAAGTGAAATGGACACTATGAGAAACGATGACTTGATCAGCATAGCCCTGACTGTTAATGAACAACTTAATACATTATCCCTCTTAGTAGTTTTTTTTTGTCTGTTCTACTTAATATGACTGGTTTAATTCTGTAATTAATACACAGTTATTCTTAAGTGTTGAAATTTAACTGAAATGTGATCCCTGTTAAACATAAGAGTGGGAATAAGAGAGGGAAGAGATGTACAATTTGGGACATGCTGAAGCTGACTTGCCCGAAATGGTAGAGTTAGAAACATACCAGGGGATTCCAATTCGATCCCATCAAGGTGGCATGTACCAATGCCATCTCACTAGTCCAAGTGATCAATTTCAGTTCACAATTGATCATAATGAAAGGACTAAGAGTCAAAGGGAGCACATAAACAAGTCTAGTACCTGCTAATACTAACCGATAGAATAAATAAAGGGGAGAGGGATCCAACATGGGAAGCGAGATACTCAGCAGACTCATAGAATGGCGGATGTCCTAAATAGCACTCTGGCCTCAGAATCAGCCCTAAAGGCATTCGGATCTGGCTGAAAAGCCCATAAGAGTATTTCAGGCATGGAAAGCCAAGACACTCTGGCAAAAAAAAAAAAACAAAATGACCTAAATGAAAGATCTCTGTGAGTGAGATCCCAGTGGAAAGAACAGGTCTTCAAAGAAGGAGGTATCTTTCTCTGAAGGGAGGAGAGATCCTCCACTTTGAATATGACCTTGTCTAAACAAGATAAGATTTAGAGAACTCAAGGGGCTTCCATAGCCTTGGAAACACATGACTGGAGCATAGGGAGATTACTGATGCCATAAACAGGAGTGTCAATTTGTAAAGTCAACAACAGGAGTCACTGTGCACTAACTCCTCATGTAGCATGTCTGTCCTTAATGTGCTGTACATTGAGATTTAATGCTATAACGAGCACTCAAACAGTATGTTTCAGTTTGTGTTTCTATGGGGGTGCAAACTGTTGAAATCTTTACTTAATGTATACTAAACTGATCTTCTGTAAAAAAAAAAGAAATTATCAATTCCCCACTTGACTCTCACTGGGATTAAACATGACAATAGGTCTGATCTGATTTCATCATCATTTAAAAAATCATCTATTAGTTTTCACTTTATGTTTCTGTGTGGGAGCAAACTTGAAATCTTTACTTAATGTATAGTAAGCTGATCTTCTGTATATTAAGAGAATCGAAAATGAAAAAAAAAATGACGCTAAATTCATATGGAATCACAAGAGACCCTGAATATCCAAAGCAATGATAAACAATAAAAATGAAGTTTGAGGCACCACAATACGTTATTTCAAGACATAGTACAGGGAAGTTATAATCAAAGCAGCTTGGTACTGGCACAATAGACATGTCGACCAATAGAACAGACTGCATAACAGAAATTAATGCACGCATCTGCAACCAACGAATTTAAACAAATGAGCTAAAATCACTCCCTTAGTGTGCTGTACATTGATATTTAATGCTATAACTAGTACTCAAACAGTATTTTTCACTTTATGTTTATGTTTGGGAGCAAACTGTTGAAATCTTTACTTAATATATGCTAAACTGGTCTTCTGTATATAAAGAGAATCGAAAATGAATCTTGATGTGAATGGAAGGGGAGAGGGAGTGGATAAGGGAAGGGTTGCGGGTTGGAGGGACATTATGGGGGGGAAGCCATTGTAATCCATAAGCTGTACTTTCGAAATTTATATTCATTAAATAAAAGTTAAAGAAAATAAATAAATAAATAAAAATAAAATAAAATCACTCCCTGGGGAAAGGACAGTCTATTCAACAAATGGTGTTGGTAAAACTGTATCTATGCATTCAGTAGTAGGAAATAAGACCCTTACCTTATACCATATAAAAAATCAACTCACAATGGATAAGGAATCTAAATCTAAGACATAAAGCCATCAAATTACTAGAGGAAAACATAAGAGAAAGTTTGCAAGATATTGGCAAAGGAAAAGACTTCTTGGATAAGACCCCAAAAGCACAAGTAATAAAGACAAAACTAGAGAAATGGGATTACATCAAAGGAAACACACAAAGGAGTAACCACCATAGAATGGAAGAAAATATTTGCAAATTTTATATCTGATAAAGGATTAATGTCTAGGATATATAAGGAGCTGAAGAAAATCAACAACAAAATAGGCAACAAAACTGATTCAACTGGAGATCATTATGCTCAGTTAAATACGCCAATCTCAAAAAGACAAATATCAAAGTACAAAAAGATGTAAAGTATAGGAGCAAAATGGAAATTCTGAGACTAGATTGTTGTTTATAGCCCTTATTGAATTATTTATTTAGTAGAGAATTAAGCTTGTGATTAAATAGAAAATTGAAATATGTAATTATAAAAATTAATAGAAAAATAAAGTAAAAAGAAGAGAGAAGGAATGAGTCTACAATGAGTAGTATTATTATGCTCTTAAAAGTACATATATGAGACACAAAGATAGAAGATGGCGGAATAGGAAGGGAGCACACTGATAGTCCGGGGAGAGACAGTTTAATAAAAGTGGAGATACTGCAGGTTCAAGGAAGAGTAGGGGAGGAAACAGCAGAAGAAACTCTTCCGGAACACATGATTCACAGTGGACTTGTGTGGAGAGTGTGGGAGCCTACAGTTCGGGACACCAGTGGCAGACTCAACACACCAGCGCTGGAACGCAAGGTGAGCCAAACCTCAATAGCCCGAGACACCAGCAGGCAAGCGGAGAGAGGAGACTAGAGGGAACGACCCCCGGGGGGAAAAGTTCACCAGGCTAACTGGAAGAGAGAGAGAGAGAGAAAAAAAAAGGTGACTGGTACGGACACGGGTTTCTCTCTCTCTGCTCACCTCTCAAGGGTGAGCAAGACAAAGAGCAGGCGCCATCTTGGACAACGTCATAAGCAGAGCGACCTCAGGTCTGCACCGGCCCTGAGCCTAGCAGAAAAACCTGACTCTGGGCGGGGCGAATTAACAGGAGATTAGGACCCAGTAAATTTGTGGTGCTACTGAACTGAGACTGTGAAAAAAGAGACGGTGGGGGAGAGAACTCACGGAATTCACGTGAGTACTCTCCAGAGATGCTACAATTCCGTAACTTTGGCAACCCAGTGGGAGACTGAAGGAGAATTTGAGCCCACTCTGAGGGCAGAACAGATTCCCTGTGTGGTCCTTGGGAAAGAGCTTCTGATCTCTGGCTCCTGTGGGTATATCATTTGCCTGCTAACTACCTCCGACTTCCTTCAGCTGTGCAGAATTACTTCCCTTTTGAATCAAAAAAAGAAAGAAAGAAAGAGAGAGAGAGAGATCTACCACGCCTAACCTGGGAGTGTCACCTTTGGCACACCAAACAGAGCTCTCAGGCCACACCCATCTCAAGCCGCTAAGGCTCCATCAAAAACAGATAGTCCACTTAATCTAGAGTCATAGTATAACAAGAAAAAGCACCACAGTGAAGAAACCAAATATCTCCAATATGCCAAATAAGAAACACAAAAACCGAGATAATAGAAACAAGGAAGTCACCATGAAGCCCCCAAATGAAATAGACTCCCCAATTCAAGATTATGAAGATGATGAGATAGAAGAAATGCAAGAAGCAGATCTCAAAAAATTGATAAGAACATTAAGAAGTTCTCAAAAACAAATTCTTGAACCACAGAAATCCTTAATGGACAAGATAGAAAATCTCTCTCGTGAAAATGAAATATTAAGGAGGAATCAAAATGAAACGAAACAACTAGTACAACAGGAAACTGTGATAGTGACGAGAAATCATAATGAAGTGAAGAATTCAATAGATCAAATGAAAAACACAATAGAGAGCCTTACAAACAGAATGGGTGAAGCAGAAGAGAGAATTTCGGACTTAGAAGACAGAGAACAGGAAAGGATACAGTCAGAGCAAAGAAAAGAAGAGGAAATTAGAAATCTAAAACATATTGTCAGGAATCTTCAGGATACTATTAAAAAACCCAACATTCGGGTTCTAGGAGTTCCTGAAGGCATGGAGAGGGAGAAAGGATTAGAAGGCCTTTTTAGTGAGATATTAGCAGAAAATTTCCCAGGCTTGGAGAAGGACAGAGAAATCCTAGTACAGGAAGCTCACAGAACCCCTAATAAACAAGACCAAAAGAGATCCTCACCACGACACGTGGTAATTAAACTCACCACAGTGAAACATAAAGGAAAAGATCCTAAAATGTGCAAGAGAGAAACGTCAGATTACTCTCAGAGGATCTCCAATCAGACTCACAGCTGACTTCTCATCAGAAACCCTACAAGCTAGGAGGGAATGGCGAGATATAGCCCAGGTACTAAGAGAGAAAAACTGCCAGCCCAGAATATTATATCCTGCAAAGCTATCATTTGTGAATGAAGGTGACATAAAGACTTTTCATAGCAAACAGAAATTGAAAGAATTTGTTGCCACTCACCCAGCCCTGCAAAAGATGCTTAAAGATGTGTTACACACAGAAACACAGAAACACGGTCATCAGTATGAAAGAAGGTAAAGGAAGGAGAACTCACAGCAAAAGATCACAGGGAATTCAAAGCATATATTAGAACTTATCTTTGGCAAATGGCAGGGCAAAGTTACCACTTATCATTAGTCACATTGAACGTGAATGGCCTGAACTGTCCAGTTAAAAGACACCGATTGGCTGATTGGGTTAAGGAAAAAAACCCATCTATTTGCTGCTTACAAGAAACACATCTTTCCAACAAAGATCCATACAGACTGAAAGTGAAAGGCTGGAAAAAGATATACCATGTCAACAGAAATGAAAAAAGAGCGGGCATAGCCATCTTAATATCAGACAACATAAACTTTACCACAAAAACTGTTAAGAGAGACAAAGAGGGACACTATATAATGATTAAGGGATCAATACAACAAGAAGATATAACGATTATCAATGTATATGCACCTAACTACAGGGCACCGGTTTATCTAAAAGATTTGTTAAGGGACTTAAAGGGAGACTTAGACCCCAATACAATAGTACAGGGGGACTTCAATACTCCACTCTCAGAAATAGACAGATCAACAGGACAGAAGATCAACAAGGAGACAGTAGATATAAACGACACTATAGCCCAAATGGATCTAACAGATATATACAGAACTTTCAATCCTACAGCTAAAGATTTTACATTCTTCTCAGCAGTACATGGAACCTACTCTAGGATTGACCACATACTAGGCCATAAAGCAAGTCTCAGCAAAATCAAAAGAATTAGAATCATACCATGCAGCTTCTCAGACCACAGCGGAATGAAGTTGGAAATTAGCAACTCAGGAATCCCTAGAGCATACACAAACACATGGAGATTGAACAACATGCTCCTGAATGAACAATCGGTCATAGAAGAAATTAAAAGAGAAATCAAAAATTTTCTGGAAGTAAATGAGGATAACAGCACAACATACCAAAACTTATGGGACGCAGCAAAAGCAGTGTTAAGAGGGAAGTTTATATCAATAGGTGCCTACATCAATAAATTGAAAAGGCACCAAATAGATGAGCTTTCAATTCACCTCAAGGATCTAGAAAACCTACAGCAAACCAGACCCAAATCTAGTAGGAGAAGAGAAATAATTAAAATCAGAGAAGAAATCAACAGGATTGAATCCAAAAAAAATTACAAAAAATCAGCCAAACGAGGAGCTGGTTTTTTGAAAAAATAAGCAAAATTGACACCCCATTGGCCCAATTCACTAAAAAAAGAAGAGAAAAGACCCAAATCAATAAAATCAGAGATGAAAAAGGAAACGTAACAACAGACACCACAGAAATAAAAAGAATCATCAGAAATTACTACAAGGACTTGTGTGCCAGCAAACAGGGAAAACTATCAGAAATGGATACATTCCTGGACACATGCAACCTACCTAAATTGAACCAGGAAGACATAGAAAACCTAAACAGACCCATAACTGAAACAGAAATTGAAACAGTAATACAGGCCCTCCCAACAAAGAAAAGCCCAAGACTAGATGGATTCACTGCTGAATTCTACCAGACATTTAAAGAAGAACTAACTCCCATTCTTCTCAAACTATTCAGAACAATCAAAAAAGAGGGAATCCTCCCAAATTCTTTCTATGAAGCCAGCATCACCTTAATCCCTAAACCGGAAAAAGATGCAGCTTTGAAAGAGAATTACAGACCAATATCCCTGATGAACATAGATGCAAAAATCCTCAATAAAATTCTGGCCAATAGAATGCAACAACACATCAGAAAGATCATCCACCCAGACCAAGTGGGATTCATCCCTGGTATGCAGGGATGGTTCAACATTCGCAAATCAATCAATGTGATTCACCACATTAACAGACTGCAGAAGAAAAAGCATATGATTATCTCAATAGACGCCGAGAAAGCATTAGATAAAATACAACATCCTTTCATGATGAAAACTCTATGCAAACTGGGTTTGGAAGGAACATTCCTCAATACAATCAAAGCAATTTATGAAAAACCCACAGCCAGCATCATATTGAATGGGGAAAAGTTGGAAGCACTTCCACTGAGATCTGGTACCCGACAGGGATGCCCACTCTCACCACTGCTATTCAATATAGTTCTGGAAGTTCTAGCCAGAGCTATTAGGCAAGAAAAAGAAATTAAAGGGATACAAACTGGAAACGAAGAACTCAAACTATCCCTCTTTGTAGATGATATGACTCTTTATTTAAGGGACCCAAAGAACTCTACTAAGAGACTATTGGAACTCATAGAAGATTTTGGCAAAGTAGCAGGATATAAAATCAATGCACAAAAATCAACAGCCATTGTATATACAAGCAATGCCATGACTGAGAAAGAACTGCTAAGATCAATCTCATTCACAATAGCTACAAAAACAATCAAATACCTTGGAATAAACTTAACCAAGGACGTTCAAGATCTCTACGATGAAAATTACAAAACCTTAAAGAAAGAAAGAGAAGAGGATACCAAGAAATGGAAAAATCTTCCATACTCATGGATTGGAAGAATCAATATCATCAAAATGTCCATTCTCTCAAAAGCAATTTATAGATTCAATGCAATACCAAATAAGATACCGAAGACCTTCTTCTCAGATCTGAAAAAATGGTGCTGAAATTTATATGGCGACACAGGAGACCTCGATTAGCTAAAGCAATCTTGTACAACTAAAACAAATCCGGAGGCATCTCAATACCAGATTTCAGGACATACTACAGGACAGTTATGATCAAAACAGCATGGTACTGGTACAGAATCAGATGGATAGACCAATGGAACAGAATTGAAACACCAGAAATCAACCCAAACATCTACAGCCAACTTATATTTGATCAAGGATCTAAAACCAATTCCTGGAGCAAGGACAGTCTATTCAATAAATGGTGCTGGGAAAACTGGATTTCCACGTGCAGAAGCATGAAGCAAGACCCCTACCTTACACCTTACACAAAAATCCACTCAACATGGATTAAAGACCCAAATCTACGAACTGACACCATCAAGTTATTAGAGAACATTGAAGAAACCCTTCAAGATATTGGCACAGGCAAAGAATTTCTGGAAAAGACCCGGGAGGCACAGGCAGTCAAAGCCAAAATCAACTATTGGGATTGCATCAAATTGAGAAGTTTCTGTACTGCAAAAGAAACAGTCAGGAGAGTGAAGAGACAACCGACAGAATGGAAAAAAAATATTTGCAAACTATGCAACAGATAAAGGATTAATAACCAGAATCTACAAAGAGATCAAGAAACTCCACAAAAACAAAACCAACAACCCACTTAAGAGATGGGCCAAGCACATTAAAATAGACATTTTTCAAAAGAGGGCATCCAAATGGCCAACAGGCACATGAAAAATGTTCAAGATCACTAGCAATCAGGGAAATGCAAATCAAAACCACAATGAGGTTCCACCTCACCCCTGTTAGAATGGCTCACATACAGAAATCTACCAACAACAGATGCTGGCGAGGATGTGCGGAAAAAGGGACACTAACCCACTGTTGGTGGGAATGCAAACTGGTCAAGCCACTATGGAAGTCAGTCTGGAGATTCCTCAGAAACCTAAAGATACCCTACCGTTCAACCCAGCCATCCCACTCCTTGGAATTTACCCAAAGGAAATGAAATTGGCAAGCAAAAAAGCAGTCTGCACCCTAATGTTTATTGCAGCACAATTCACAATAGCCAAGACCTGGAACCAACCTAAATGCCCATCAGCGGTAGACTGGATAAAGAAATTATGGGATATGTACTCTTTAGAATACTATACCGCAGTAACAAACAACGAAATCCAGTCATTTGCGACAAAATGGAGGAATCTGGAACACATCATGCTGAGTGAAATAAGCCCGTCCCAAAGGGACAAATAGCATATGTTCTCCCTGATTGGTGACAACTGACTGAACACCAAATAGGAAACCTGTTGAAGTGAAATGGACACTGTGAGAAACCGTGACTTGATCAGCATAGCCCTGACTGTTAATGAACAACTTAATACATTATCCCTCTTAGTAGTTTTTTTTTGTCTGTTCTACTTAATATGACTGGTTTAATTCTGTAATTAATACACAGTTATTCTTAAGTGTTGAAATTTAACTAAAATGTGATCCCTGTTAAACATAAGAGTGGGAATAAGAGAGGGAAGAGATGTACAATTTGGGACATGCTGAAGCTGACTTGCCCGAAATGGTAGAGTTAGAAACATACCAGGGGATTCCAATTCGATCCCATCAAGGTGGCATGTACCAATGCCATCTCACTAGTCCAAGTGATCAATTTCAGTTCACAATTGATCATAATGAAAGGACTAAGAGTCAAAGGGAGCACATAAACAAGTCTAGTACCTGCTAATACTAACCGATAGAATAAATAAAGGGGAGAGTGATCCAACATGGGAAGCAAGATACTCAGCAGACTCATAGAATTGCAGATGTCCTAAGCAGCACTCTGGCCTCAGAATCAGCCCTAAAGGCATTCGGATCTGGCTGAAAAGCCCATGAAAGTATTTCAGGCATGGAAAGCCAAGACACTCTGGCAAAAACAAAAACAAAAACAAAACAAAACAAAACAAAACAAAAAAACACACCTAAATGAAAGATCTCTGTGAGTGAGATCCCAGTGGAAAGAACAGGTCTTCAAAGAAGGAGGTACCTTTCTCTGAAGGGAGGAGAGAACCTCCACTTTGAATATGACCTTGTCTAAACAAGATAAGAGTTAGAGAACTCAAGGGGCTTCCATGGCCTTGGAAACACATGACTGGTGCATAGGGAGATTACTGATGCCATAAACAGGAGCGTCAATTTGTAAAGTCAACAACAGGAGTCACTGTGCACTAACTCCTCATGTAGCATGTCTGTCCTTAATGTGCTGTACATTGAGGCTTAATGCTATAATGAGTACTCAAACAGTATGTTTCAGTTTGTGTTTCTATGGGGGTGCAATCTGTTGAAATCTTTACTTAGTGTATACTAAACTGATCTTCTGTTAAAAAAAAAAGAAATTATCAATTCCCAACCTGACTCTCACTGGGATTAAACATGACAATAGGTCTGATCTGATTTCATCATCATTTAAAAAATCATCTATTATTTTTCACTTTATGTTTCTGTGTGGGAGCAAACTGTTGAAATCTTTACTTAATGTATGCTAAACTGATCTTCTGTATATAAAGAGAATCGAAAATGTATCTTGATGTGAATGGAAGGGGAGAGGGAGTGGGAGATGGGAGGGTTGTGGGTGGGAGGGACGTTATGTGGGTGAAGCCATTGTAATCCATAAGCTATACTTTGGAAATTCATATTCATTAAATAAAAGTTAAAAAAAAATTAAAAAAAGTGCATATATGAAATACATGTTCCCTTTATGTAATTAACAAGTCCATATTATACAGTTTACATATAGAATTTGTTACATGATGAGCACTGCAAAATTTAACAAAAACATAGAAATTGATATTTTACCTCAAAACCTATTAACTAATTTTTGAATAAAGCATCTTTCCAAAACACCTGAAAATTAAACTTGTCATCATCGTCCTGGTCATCATCATCATTGTTTTCATTAAGGACCAGCATTGAGTTGCAGATTAAGCCTCCACCTGCAATGTCTGCATCACATATGGGCATCAATTTATGTCCCAGATGCTCCACTTTCAATCCAGCACCCTACCAATGTGCCTGGCAAAGCAGAAGCAGATGGTCCAAGTGCATGAATCCCTGTCACTCACATGAGAGTACCTGAAAGAACCTCCTGTGTCCTGTCTTCAGCCTGGCTCAGCCTGGCCATTGCAGCCATTTGGGAAGTGAAAGAGCCGATGGAAGAATCCCCTCTCTCTGTCTCTCCCCCTCTCTCTGTAACTCTGCCTTTCAAATAAATTAATAAATCTTTTTAAAAATAATAAACATGGGCCAGCATTAGTGGATAAAGGGACAGCGTGTGATGCTGGCATCCTATATGGGTGCTGGTTCTTGTCACAACTTCTCTTCTTATCCAGCTCCCTGGGAGAGAGCAGAAGATGGCCCAAGTGTTTGGGACCCTACTACCCACATGAGAGATACAGATGGGCTCTTGGCACCTGGCTTTGGCCTAGCACAGCACTGGCCACTTCATTCCTCTTGGGGAGTGACCAGAAGATGGAGGACTTCTCTCTGTGTGTATATACCTCTCTTCCTATAACTCTGGATTTTCAAAAACAATAATTTGATATAAAAACAATAATTTCTACTTACAACAAACATACCTCACCAATAAAGACACACATAGACTAAAAGTGAAAGAATGGAAAAGATACACTGCACATGTAGAAACTAAAATTAAATAGAATTTCCAACATGTATGGATCAATAATAACCAATAGTGTGTTACAAACCTTTACTCATTTGGTCATGGACAGACACTAAGAGTGACTCCCTACAATTAATTGTGAATAGTGTTGAAATATATACGAGAGTGACAGTGTCTGCTCTACATATTGATATCTTTTCCTTTGGATGAATACACAGCAGTTAAAATGGTGAAATTTTGAGAAGCAGAGACATGGGGAAGGAGAATGGGAAATAGAGAGAAAAAGAGAGAGAGAGAGGGATCCCATCCATTTATTCATTCTCTTTATTCGGTGATTGCAAGAGCTGAGGCTGGACCAGGGCCAAAACTTTAACCAGGTCTCCCAAGAGGGAGGTAGTGATATAGGATAAGTAGACAGGAATTTAGTTTAGGTAATCTGGAATTCATGTACCCCTGCAATGTAATGCTGTCTCTTTAACTGTCGATTTGGTACATCCACCTTCCCAGGATGCACCTGTTGCATCTGGGACCAGGGCACATGACAAGTCCACACACTGTCTGCTCATCCAGTTGGAGTGACAGACCCTTCCTGATAAAAAGAGGTGGGAAGTGGGAGAGAGCTCTGTCAGCCATCAACCTTAATTAGAAGTACCACTCTCATTTTCTCTTTTCCCACAGCAGACCTCACTTAGCAATACCACTCTCACTGGCTCTTTTTTCACCATGGACCTCACTTACAGGTATTGCTCCTTTTTTCTCTCAATCCACCACAGGACACTCTAGGACATACCGTTCTCAGGTGCACTCTTTAGCTTCATAGCATGGATAGAGTGCCTCAATTATAGGTTCCATTTTTGGTTTTTCTTTTCTCTCTAGTTTATAGGTAATGCTTTGGCCCACTCAAGTTGCATATTTCTCTTTGTGGGTATTGTACATTTATTCCCTAACTTCCAAATAAACTCAGATCCTATTTTCATATGAAATGCTTACTATTTATATCTCTGCAGGAGACAAGAACATGAATTAAAACTCAATATATTAAATGCCCACAAGAATATCCATCAATACTTTCTCTAAAGGTCAATATTATATAAGCTCGAATCACAGTCCATAAGTGGGACTCAAACCCTGGAACTCAGATGTGGGATACAGAAGTCTTAACCACTAATCTAAACACCTGAACCAGTAGTTCTATTTTTAGTTTTTCTATGGAGCCTTCATACTTTTTCCCCTAATAGTTTTTCATCACTATCAGTAATATATCAAGGGTTATGCTTTCTCAAAATCCTTGTAAACACTTGTTATAGTTTGTCTTTTTTATAAAAGCCATTCTTTTATAAAGATTTATTTACTTTAAAGAGCAGAAAATGAGATCTTCTACTTTCTTCCCAAGAGTATTAGCAAGGAAACTGGGTCAGAAGTGGAGTAGCTGGGACTTGAACTGAACTCCAACATGGGATGTGCCATTACAAGTGATGGCTAAACTTCTAGCCAAAAATGCCAGACCCAATAATTGCCATTGAACTATTATTCTGAATTTGTGTATGATTAGTGACATTGAGCCTTTTTTCATGTATCTATTGTTTTTATATTTTAATAAATGCCTATTCAGGGGCCAGCACTGTAGCTTAGCAGGTAAAGCTGCCACTTGCAGTGCCAGCATCCCATATGGGAGCCGGTTGAAGTCCCCGCTGCTCCACTTCTGATCCAGCTCCCTGCTATGGCCTGGGAAAGCAGTAGTACAAGTCCTTGGGCCCCTGCACACATGTGGGAAACCCAGAAGAAACTCCTGGCTCCTGGCTTCAGATCAGCCGAGCTCTGGCCACTGCGGCCATTTGGGGAGTGAACCAGTGGATGGAAGACCTGTCTCTCTCTCTCTCTCTCTCTCTCTCTCTCTCTCGTTCTGCCTCTCTGTAATTCTGCCTTTCAAATAAATAAATAAATCTTTAAAAAATGTCTATTCAGATCATTCTCCCTTTTTAAATTAGAGTTTTTGTTTGTGTTTATTTTTTGCTATTCTTCTGAATTCATTGTATTCTGAAAGATAATCCCACCATACGAATAGTTTGCAAATACTCTCTCACATTCTATAGGTTTTCTATTCACTGCTGATTGTTTCCTTTATAATTCATAAGTTCCCTAGTTTGACATAATCTAATTTGTCCAGTTTTGCTTTTATTTTCTGTGTTTTGGAGATTTTCTCCAAAGAAACTTCTAAACCCCAGCGATATCACTGAATGTCTCCCTTAGGTTCTCACACACTACTTTGATAGGTTTGAGTTTTACACTTAAGTCATTAATCTATTTTGAGTTGATTTTTAACATGGTAAAAGGGTCTATTATCACTCTTCTGCGTGTGGACATCCATCTTTGCAACATTCAGTGCTTCAATAAACACAAACTATTGATGCCTATTTTTGGCAGCTTGGTTGGAATCAGTTGCCAGTAGATGCATGGATTTACTTCAGGACTCTCTTCTATTCATGATATATGTATCTGTTTATATTCTAGTACTATATGATTCTAGATATATGAGGTATATGAGAATACTTTAAATAGTTCATGGATAATGAAACTGAAAGATAAGGTTTTTTTCATAATATGCATTTTCCATAAACTTTAAAAAGTTAAATAGCTTTGCAGAATATTTTGAAATCAGGTAATGTGATGCCTTCTCTTTGTGTTTTTTTTTTTTTTTGGTCAAGACAACTTCTGTTAGTTCTGTGAATAATATCATCAACACTTTGATATGGATTACACTGAATCTGTATATAGCTTGACAGTATGAACATTCACAATATTAATTCTTGGAATTCGTCAACATAGAACATCTTCCCATTTATTTGTGCCTTCTTCAAGTTCTTTCATCAATGCTTTGCAGTTTTTATGTTGAGATCTTTCACAATGTTTGTTAAATTTGTTGCAAAGTATTTTAATTTTGTAGCTATTATAAGTGAAATTGTTTCATTAATTTCTCTTTTAAAAAAGATTTATTTATTTATTCGAAAGTTAGAGTTACACAGAAAGAGGAGAGGTAGAGAGAGAGAGGCCCTCCATCCGATGGTTCACTCCCCATTAGGCCACAATGGCCAGAGCTGTGCCAATCCAAAGCCAGGAGCCAGGAGCTTCCTCCGGGTCTCCTATGCGGGCAGAGGGGCCCAAGGATCTGGGCCATCCTCCACTGCTTTCCCAGGCCACAGCAGAGAGCAGGATGGGATGTGGAGCAGCCAGGTCTCGAACCAGCGCCTACATGGGATGCTGGCGCTTCAGGCCAGGGCATTGACCCACTGCGCCACAGCACCAGCCCCCTCATTAATTTCTTTTTTAAGTAGTTTACTACTAGTGTATAGAAATTCTGCCCTAATTTATAAGTTGACTATCCTGAAACTTTACAGAATATATTTTCTAATAGTCTTTTGGTAGAATATTTGGGGTTTTCTACTATCAGATCAGGTTGTCTGCAAACTGGATCAATTCAACACCTTTTCTATCAGTATATGTTTGATTTATTTCTCTCATCTAATTGCTCTGGCTGGGACTTTCAGTCACCTGATGAACTGAAGTGGAAAAAGTGAGCTTCCTTGTCTTGTTCCTCCTGATCTTGGAGGAAAACTCTGAAACTTTTTCCCATTCACAATATTAGCTGGTTTTTCATAGATGACCTTAATTGTGTTGATGCATACTCTGTACCTAATTTACAGTGTTTTTATCATGATGGTATGTTGAACTTTTTCAAATGCTTCTTATACAACACTGAAAGTAGTACATGGTTTGTCTTTGTGTTAGTATAATAAATCATGTTTGATTTACACATGGTGAGCTCTCCTCACATTCATAGGATGAATCCCATTAGACCATGGTGGATGATGCTTTTAATGAGTTGCTACATTCAGTTTATAGTATTTTGTTGTGAAATCTTGAATCTATACCCTTCAGGATATTGGCATGTAATTTTCTATTTTATGTGTGTTCTACACTGGCTGGGTAATAGGGTAATGATAGCCTCACCGAATGAGCTTAAAAGCATTCCCTCCTCTTCAATATTTTTGAATAGTTTCAGAATTGGTATTCATACTCTAAATTGGAGAATGATGTCCTGAAATTTTGTTTGATATTTTTATTTTAAATTAATTTCAAATTTAATTAATTTAAAATTTAAAAATTTAAGTTTTTGTTAAATTACTCATTCAGTCTCCTTAGTCCTTATTCATCTGTTCCTATGATCTGCTTGTCCACAATTCAATCTTGGTAGGTTGATTATGTCTGGGAATTTACACATTTCTTTTAAGTTATCTAGTTTATTATAAAATTACATGACACATAAAGCCTCATAGTTCTTTGTTCTTCTATATAACAGATACAACATCTCATTTTGCATTTCTGATTTTATCTGTTGGATATTTCCCTCTTTTTCTCTGAATATCTGGTGATGTTGTTTATTCAAAAACCTAACTAGCAGGCTACTAATCGCTTCTCAAGTCCTACCTGCACTATAGCTCCACCTGCAGCACCCAAAATCCACTCCACTATTCTGTGTAGCTGAAAACCACAGCTTTCACAAAACTGCTGCTTAAAACCAGGGTGGGCCAAAAATATACAACATGGCTTTCAGTTGTGTTCCCTTCAGCTCATTATAATATCAACATAATAAAATTAACATGGCTTACTCCCCTACTCCAAGACACTTCCAAGATTTCCAATAAAGGGCAATGAAATGGGTGTCAATCAAGTCAATCAAATCCCACCCCACATACCACCACTAGTGCCTCCATATATACTGGGATGGAATTGAAACTCACTGAATGTAGCTCTCTCCTGAATATCCCCAGGCATTCCTTCTTATGTACTTTCAATTTACGTGCAAATAAATTTTGTTTCTCTGCTGAGCTTTAAAACAAAAAACCTAGTCTTTGTTTTGTAGACATGTTGTATTGTGTTTTCTGGTCTCTACTTCATCTACTTATGTTTTGATGTTTATGATTTCCTTCCCTCTAATAAATTTTGGGTATAATTTGTTCTTATTTTCTAGTTTTGTGAGAAGCAATTTTAGATTTCTTATTTTAGATCTTTCTTCCTGTTTAATGTGGGTGTTTAATGCTACAAACCTAACTCTTCAAAATGCTTTTGCTGGGGGAAGGCAAAGCCGTAGCTTGGAATATTCACGTGTCATATTGAGACTTCTCAGGATGGCGTGCCACCTCCACTTCCAATCTCAATTCCTGCTAATGCACTCCAGGAGGCATCAGATGAGGACTCAAATACTCAGGTTGTTGCCTCTCACCTGCGAGGCCTGGACTGAGTTCCTGTCTCCTGTATTTGGCCTGGCTAAACAAACCCTAGCTCCCTAGCTGTTGTGGGCATTTAGGGAGTCAATCAGTGGGTAGAAGGGTAGAAGATTCTCTCTCTCTCTCTCTCTCTCTCTCTCGCGGTGGGGAGTAGCTGTGTGTTTCACTTTTCCTTTCAAATAAATAAAAATAAACTTTAAAATGCTTTTTCTATATCTCTTAGGTTTTAGAATACTGTTTCCATTCTTTGGATTGCTTCATTTATCCACTGGTTTTTTAGGAGCATGTTGTTTCATATTAATGTATTTGTAAAGTTTTCAAAGTTCTTTCTGTCATTGATTACTAGATTTTTCCCATTGTGGTCATAAAACTACTTCTTATGACTTTCCTTGAATCTGTTAAAACTTGTTCAATGGTCTAATATGCAATCTGTGCATGAGAATGTCCTATAAACCACTGAAAAAATTGTAGAGCTCCTCCATGGAATGCTTCCTTTAACATAGTAGTGTCCTTTTCTTTCGTTTAAGGACCTATCCCCAGCATCTCTTGAAAGGCAGATCTGGTTTCAGTGAATTCCCTCAGCATTAGTTTTGCTGGTAAATCTTTATCACTCCTTCGTTTCTGAAGTACAACCATGCTAGGTACAATATTCTTGGATGGCAGGTTTTTTTCTTCCTTTCCTACCTTGAACATATCATCCTATTACTTACTTGCCTGAAGGATTTCTGTTAGAAGTCACCTGCCAGGACACTTGGAATTACCTTATTTAATATTTATATCCTTCTCTTGCTCCTTTCAGGATCCTTTTTATGATGTCTTTTAGGATTTCTCTCTCTTTTTTTTTTTTCCGGACAGAATTAGGCAGTGAGAGAGACACAGAGAGAAAGGTCTTTTTTCCATTGGGTCACTCCCCAAGTAGCCGCTATGGCATTGTGGCTGGTGCACTACACTGATCCAAAGCCAGGAGTCAGGTGCTTCTTCCTGGTCTCCCATGCAGGTATAGGGCCCAAAGACCTGGGCCATTCTCTACTGCACTCCCGGGCCACAGCAGAGAGCTGGACTGGAAGAGGAGCAACCGGGACAGAATCCAGCGCCCCGACCGGGACTAGAAGCCGGGGTGCCAGCACCACAGGCGGAGGATTAGCCTAGTGAGCCGCAGCACCGGCCAGGGTGTCTTTTTATTGACAGTTTGTTTATAATGTGTCCTGGAAGACCTTATTTTAATTTAATCTGTACTTTTAACCTTTCTCCAGATTTATAAAATTTTCTATTACTTCTGTAAATGAGGCTTTAACCTCTATAATCTACTTCAATTCCCGTAAAGTGAAATGAGTCACATATTTTCTCTTTACATGCTGCCTCATAAATCCTGTAAAATTTCATCATTCCTTCTCATTCACTTTTTTTCTTTTTTTATCTTCTGATGCTGTACTTTCAAATAACCTGTCTTCAAGTTCAGAGGTTTTGTTTGTTTGTTTAATTAATTCTCCTACTGACAATCTTTATTGCATTTTTCATTTAATGAATTATACTTTTCAACTCTAATTTTTTGGGTTTTTATTATATACAAATCTATAAAATTTCACTGATACATTTCTGAATTATCCCTCTATATTTTTGTAAAACTTACTGATAATCCTTGAAACAGCTATTCTGAGTTCACACAGTTCACACAGTTCATTTACCTCCATCATTTTATACTCAGCAGCACTTTATTTGTTTATTGATGGTTTATTTACCTGATTTTTTAAAATACATATGGCTATCTCAATGTCTGTCTACCAAAGAAGTACTAATTCCAGTCAAAGACAGAATATTTTAAAATATACAGTTGGGGGGCTGGCATTGTGGCATAGCAGGTTGACGCCCTGGCCTGGAATGCTGGCATCCCATATGGGCACCGGCTCAGGTCCCGGCTGCTCCACTTCCAATCCAGCTCTCTGCTATGGCCTGGGAAAGCAGTAGAAGATGGCCCAAGTCCTTGGGTCCCTGCACCCATGTAGAAGACCCAGAAGAAGCTCCTGGCCCCTGGCTTTGGACCAGTGCAGCTCCGGCTGGTGAGGTCAACTGGGGAGTGAACCAGCAGATGAAAGACTTCTCTCTCTGCCTCTCTTCTCTCTGTGTAACTCTGACTTTCACATAAATAAATAAATCTTTTAAAAAATAAAGTAAAATAAAAGATATAGTTGGAGGAGGGAAAAAAGAATGAAGAATAATTAATAATTCATGGGAACTTTGGGACAGTTAAACAAATATTTGGTTATATGGGTTCAAAAAGGACTTGAATGTGTCAAAGGATTATAAACCTTACACAAATAGATAATAACAACCAACTTCCCAAACCTAGAAAAGCATACAAATATATAGGCACAGGAAAGTTAAAAGTCACCAGATTCAACTCGGACATGTTTACTCCAAGATATATTTTATAATCAAGCTCTCAAAGGTTAAAGACAAAGAGATGTCTCTGAAAGTGCAGAAAAAATAAAAACAGTATCACGTATACATTCCCCTTTGCAGTATAATAGACTTCTTGGTAGAAACCTTACAGGTCAAGAGGGAGCAAGATGAGTACTGAAGGGGAACAACTGACAAACAAGAATACTGGATCCAGCAAAGCTACCCTTTATAAATGAAGAAGAGAAAAGGATATACACAGAAAACAAAAACCGAATTTATCAATTTATCAAAACTACATCTGTCCAACAAGAATGCTAAAGGGTGTTCCTCAGATTGAAAGAAAGAAAAAAACATTGTAAGGTATAAAACTCACTGTTAACTATGCAGACAAATTCAAAATGTTCTATTATTGCAAAAATGGTACCTGTACTATTTACAAATTCACATAAAGGTTAAAAATGTTAAATAATTAAATTAATATGTTAAGAAATGTAAAAAGATGAAAAATGAGACATCAAAAATTGAAATTTGATGAGGAATGAAGTACAAATGTATGCCTTTTAATAGTATTTTAATTTTTGGTTTTGTTCTTTTCCTATCTGTAAGATGAATATTATGGGGCCGGTGCTGTGGCATAGGGGGTAAAGCCACCACCTGCAGTGCT
Organism: Oryctolagus cuniculus; assembly: GCF_964237555.1. Lineage (NCBI taxonomy): Eukaryota > Metazoa > Chordata > Mammalia > Lagomorpha > Leporidae > Oryctolagus > Oryctolagus cuniculus. The sequence goes on from NC_091433.1 coordinate 89,475,922, forward strand.
GGCACCCCATATGGGCACTGGTTGTAGTTCCGGCTGCTCCTCTTCTGATCCAGCTATCTGCTATGTCCTGGGAAAGCAGTAGAAGATGTCCAAAGTCCTTGAGCCCCTGCACCAGCATCAGAGACCCAGAAGATGTTTCTGGCTCCTGGGTTCAGACAGGTGCAGCTCCGGCTTTGGCGGCCATGTGGGGAGTGGTCCAGCAGATAAAAAACTGACTCTCTCTCTCTCTCTTTGTCTCTGTCTCTCTCTGCCTCTGCATCTTTGTAATTCTGCCTTTTGAATAACATAAATAAATCTTTTTTTAAAAAAGATGAATATTACATTGTTATCATTTCAAAATAGCTTATTATAATCAAAAATGTTTTTCCTAAACCTTGTGGCAATAAAAAAGCAAAAAATAGGTAAATACTCACACCAAAAGTAATAAGGAATCAGGACCGGTGCTGTGGCACAGCAGGTTAGAGCCCTGGCCTAAAGTGCCAGCATCAAATATATGGGCACCGGTTCTGGTCCCAGCTGCTCCTCTTATGATCCAGCTCTTCTGCTATGGCCTGAGAAAGCAGAAGAAGATGGACCAGGTCCTTGAGCCTCTGCACCCACGTGGGAGACCCGGAAGAAGCTCTTGGCTCCTGGTTTCAGATTGCTGCAGCTCCCGCCGTTGTGGCCATCTGGGGAGCAAACCAGCAAATGGAAGACCTCTCTCTCTGTCTCTACGTCTCTCTGTAACAATGTCGTTCAAATAAATAAAATAAATCTTTAAGAAAAAGTAATGAAGAATCAATACACACTACTAGAGAAAATTATTCAATCATAAAGGAATGATACGAGAGGAAAAAAGAAAGCAACTACAAATAATTAGAAAACAATGGGGCTAGTATTTGGCCTACTGCTTGAGATGTTAATTCAGATATACAAGTCCCACATCTGAGTACTGGGTTCAATATCCAGCTATGACTCCAGCTGACTCCAACTTCTTGCTATTGGAATACAGCAGTTTTTCAGGCTCATGAAATTTGATTCCTGAAATCTACAGGGGACACAGATTGAGTTCATGGTCCCAACTTTGGCTCATACCATCTCAGGCTGTTACAGATATTCTGGCAGTAAACTAGCAGACAGAAATGTGCTCCCTCTCTCTTTCTCTCTTTCTCTCTCCCTCCTTCCCTCCATCCCTCCATCCATCCCTCCCCCTTCCTCATTTCTTCTATTTTTTTTTGACAGGTAGAGTTAGACAGTGAGAGAGAGAGAGAGAAATGTCTTCCTCCAGTTGGTTCACCCTCTAAATGGCTGCCATGGCTGGAGCTATGCCAATCCGAAGCCAGGAGCCAGGTGCTTCTTCCTGGTCTCCCATGCGGCTGCAGGAGCCCAAGCACTTGGGCCATTCTCCACTGCCTTCTGGGGCCACAGCAGAGAGCTGGACTGGAAAAGGAGCAACCGGGCTAGAACCTGGTGCCCATATGGGATGCCACTGCCACAGGTGGAGGATTAACCAAGTGAGCCATGGCGCTAGCCCTCTAAATTTTTTTTAAGAATTATAAAACAGGGGTTCCAGCAAGATGGCAGAATAGGAAGGGAGCACACTGATAGTCCAGGAAGAGACAGTTTAATGAACGTGGAGATACTGCAGGTTCAAGGAAGAGTTGAGAAAGAAACAGCAGAGGCTCTTCCAGAAATAGTGATTCACGGTGGACCTGCGTGGAAGGCGTGGGAGCCCATGGCTCGGGACACCAGCGGCAGAATCTACACACGAGCGCTGGAACGCGAGGTGAGCCGAACCTCAATAGCCCGAGACACCGGCAGGAAAGCAGAAGGAGGAGCCAAGAGGGAACGAGTCTTGAGGCTGTGGGGGAAAGTTCACCAGGCTAACTAGAGGAGAGAGGGGAAAAAAAAAGGAACCAGTATGAACACGAGTTTCTCTCTCTCTGCTCACCTCTCAAAAGTGAGCAAGACAAAGAGCAGGTGCCATTTTGGTTATATGTAAAAGCTGCACGATCTCAGGGCTGTGCCCGCCCACAACCAAACAGAAAAACCTAACTCTGGGGGGCTGAAATAACAGGAGATTAGGACCTAGTGAATGTGTGGAGCTAATGAACTGAGACTGTGAAAAAAGAAACGGTGGGTGAGAGAACTCATGGAGTTCACGTGAGTACTCTCCAAAGACGCTATAATTCAGTAACCTTGGCAACCCAGTGAGAGACTGCAGGAGAATTTGAGCCCACACTGAAGGCAGAACAGATTCCCTGTGTGGACCTTGAAAAAGAGCAGGCAAATGTTATAGCCACAGGAGCCAGAGATCGGAAGCTGACTACCTTCAATTCTGCTCAGCTGTGTGGAATTACTTCCATTCTGAATCAAAGAAAGAAAGAAAGAAAGAAAGAAAGAAAGAAAGAAAGAAAGAAAGAAAGAAAAGGGAGAGATTTACCATGCCTAACCTGGGAGTGTCACCTTTGGCACATCTTTAACCCTGAGGAACCAAACAGAGCTCTCTGGCCACAACCATCTCAAGCATCTAAGGCTCCATCAAAAGCAGACAGTCCACTTAATCCATAGTATAATAAGAAAAAAAAACCACAGCGAGGGAAGAAGAATCCAAAGAATATCTCCACAATGCCAAGCAACAAATGCAGAAACCGAGGAAACAAGAACAAGGAAGACACTATGATGCACCCAAATGAACAAGACACCCCAAACCAAGATTATTAAGATGATGGGATGGAAGAAATGCAAGATACAGATTTCAAAACATTTATAAGAACATTTAGAAGTTTTCAAAAATAAATGATTGAGCTACATAAATCCTTACTGGACAGGATAGAAAATCTCTCTGGTGAAAATGAAATCTTGAGGAATCAAAATGAAATGCAGAAACTAGTAGAACAGGAAAGTGTGATAGTGAAGAGTAATCAAAATAAAATGAAGAACTCAATAGATCTAATGAAAAACACATTAGAGAGCCTTAAAAACAGAGTCAGTGAAGCTGAAGAGGGAATATTGGACTTAGAAGACAGAGCACAGGAAAGCATACAGTCAAACCAAAGAAAAGAAGAGGAAATTAGAAATCTTAAAAATATGTTAAGAATCTACAGGATACTATTAAAAAAAACTCAACATTTGGGTTCTCGGAGTTCCTGAAGGCATGGAGAGAGAGAAAGGATTAGAAGGTCTTTTTAGTGAGATACTAGCAGAAATCCTACCGGGTTTGGAGAAGGACAGAACATACTAGTACAGGGAGCTCATAGAGCCCCTAGTAAACATGACCAAAAGAGATCCTCACCATGACACGTTGTAATCAAACTCACCACAGTAAAACATAAAGAAAAGATCCTAAAATGTGCAAGAGAGAAATGTCAGATTACTCTCAGAGGATCTCCAATCAGACTCACAGCAGACTTCTCATCAGAAACCCTACAGGCTAGAAGGGAATGGTGAGACATAGCCCAGGTACTAAGAGAGAAAAACACCAGACCAGAATATTATATCCTGCAAAACTCTCATTTGTGAATGAAGGTGAAATAAAACCTTTCATAGCAAACAGAAATTGAGAATTTGTCACCACGCATCCAGCCCTGCAAAAGATGCATAAAGATGTGTTACACACAGAAACACGGTCATCAATATGAAATAAGGTAAAGGTAGGAAAACTCACAGCAAAAGATCACAGGAAGTTCAAAGCATATATTAGAAAATATCTTTGGCAAATGGCAGGGCAAAGATACTACTTATCAATAGTCACATTGAATGTTAATGGCCTCATTTGCCCAGTTAAAAGACACATATAGGCAGGCCAGCGCCGCGGCTCAACAGACTAATTCTCCACCTAGTGGTGCCAGCACACCAGGTTCTAGTCCCGGTAGGGGCGCCGGATTCTGTCCCAGTTGCCCCTCTTCCAGGCCAGCTCTCTGCTATGGCCCAGGAGCGCAGTGGAGGATGGCCCAAGTGCTTGAGCCCTGGACCCCATGGGAGACCAGGAGAAGCACCTGGCTACTGCCTTCGGATCAGCGCGGTGTGCCGGCCGCAGCGCGCCAGCCACGGCAGCCATTGGAAGGTGAACCAACAGCAAAGGAAGACCTTTCTCTGTCTCTCTCTCACTGTCCACTCTGCCTGTCAAAAAAAAAAAAGACACATATTGGCTAATTGGGTTAAGGAACAAAACCCATCTATTTGCTGCTTACAAGAATCACATCTTTCCAACAAAGATGCATAGACTGAAAGTGAAAGGCTGGAAAAAGATATACCATGCCAACAGAAATGAAAAAAGAGCAGGCGAAGCTGTCTTAATATCAGATAAAATAAACTTTAACACAAAAACTGTTAAGAGAAACAAAGAGGGGCACTATATAATGATTAAGGGATCAATTCAACAGGAAGATATAACAATTATCAATGTATATGCACCTAATTAAAGGGCACTGCTTCATTTAAAAATTTGTTAAGGGACTTAAAGGGAGGCTTAGACTCAAATACAATAGTGCTGCGGGACTTCCATACTCCACTCTCAGAAATAGACAGATAAAATGGACATAAGATCAACAAGAAAAAAGCAGATTTAGATGACACTATAGCCCAAATGGATCTAACAGATGTATACAGAACTTTTCATCCTACACTTAAAGAATTTACATTCTTCTCAGCAGTACATGGAACCTACTCTAGGACTGACCACATACTAGGCCATAAAGCAAGTCTCAGCAAATTCAAAAGAATTAGAATCATACGATGCAGCTTCTCAGACCTTAGGGGAATGAAATTGGAAATTAGCAACTCAGGAATCCCTAGAGCATATGCAAACACATGGTCACTGAACAGCATGTTCCTGAATGAACACTGGGTCATCGAAGAAATCAAAAGAGAAATTGAAAACTTTCTGGAAGTAAATGAGGATAACAACACAACATACCAAAACTTATGGCATACAGCAAAAGCAGTACTGAGAGGCAAGTTTATAGCAATAGGTGCCTACATCAATAAATTGGAAAGGCACCAAATAAATGAGCTTTCAATTCATCTCAAGGATCTAGAAAAACTGCAGCAAACCAGACCCAAATCTAGTAGGAGAAGAGAAATAATTAAAATCAGAGAAGAAATCAACAGGATTGAATCCAAAAAAATTACAAAAATCAGCCAAAGAGCTGCATTTTTGAAAAAATAAACAAAATTGACACCCCATTGGCCCAATTCACTAAAAAAAGAAAAGACCCAAATCAATAAAATCAGAGATGAAAAAGGGAATGTAGCAACAGACACCACAGAAATAAAAAGAATCATCAGAAATTACTACAAGGACTTGTATGCCAACAAACAGGGAAACCTATCAGAAATGGATAGATTCCTGGACACATGCAACCTACCTAAATTGAACCAGGAAGACATCGAAAACCTGAACAGACCCATAACTGAGACAGAAATTGAAACAGTAATACAGGCCCTCCCAACAAAGAAAAGTCCAGGACCAGATGGATTCACTGCTGAATTCTACCAGACATTTAAAGAAGAACTGACTCCAATTCTTCTCAAACTATTCAGAACAATCGAAAAAGAGGGAGTCCTCCCAAATTCTTTCTATGAAGCCAGCATCACCTTAATCCCTAAGCCGGAAAATGATGCAGCATTGAAAGAGAATTACAGACAAATATCCCTGATGAACATAGATGCAAAAATCCTCAATAAAATTCTGGCCAATAGAATGCAACAACACATCAGAAAGATCATCCACCCAGACCAAGTGGGATTTATCCCTGGTATGCAGGGATGGTTCAACATTCGTAAAACAATCAATGTGATACACAACATTAACAGACTGCAAAAGAAAAACCACATGATTATCTCAATAGATGCAGAGAAGGCATTCGATAAAATACAACACCCTTTCATGATGAAAACTCTAAGCAAACTGGGTATGGAAGGAACATTCCTCAATACAATCAAAGCAATTTATGAAAAACCCACGGCCAGCATCCTATTGAATGGGGAAAAGTTGGAAGCATTTCCACTGAGATCTGGTACCAGACAGGGATGCCCACTCTCACCACTGCTATTCAATATAGTTCTAGAAGTTTTAGCCAGAGCCATTAGTCAAGCAAAAGATATTAAATGGATACAAACTGCAAAGGAAGAACTCAAACTATCCCTCTTTGCAGATGATATGATTCTTTATTTAGGGCATCCAAAGAACTAAGAGACTATTGGAAGTCATAGAAGAGTTTGGCAAAGTAGCAGGATATAAAATCAATGCACAAAGATCAACAGCCTTTGTATACACAGGCAATGCCACGGCTAAGAAAGAACTTCTAATATCAATCCCATTCACAATAGCCACAAAAACAATACCTTGGAGTAAACTTAACCGAGGACGTTAAAGATCTCTATGATGAGAATTACAAAATCTTAAAGAAAATAGAAGAGGTTACCAAAAAATGGAAAAATCTTCTATGCTCATGGATTGGAAGATTCAACATTTTCAAAATCTCCATTCTCCCAAAAGCAATTTATAGATTCAATGCGATACCAATCGAAACACCAAAGACATTCTTCTCAGTTCTGGAAAAAATGATGCTGAAATTCATATGGAGGCACAGGAGACCTCGAATAGCTAAAGCAATTTTGTACAACAAAAACAAAGCCAGAGGCATCACAATTTCAAATTTCAGGACATACTACAGAGCAGTTGTTATGAAAACAGTATGGTACTGGTACAGAAACAGATGGATAGACCAATGGAACAGAATTGAAACACCAGAAATCAACCCAAACATCTACAGCCAACTTATATTTGATCAAGGATCCAAAACCAATTCCTGGAGTAAGGACAGTCTATTCAATAAATGGTGCTGGGAAAATTGGATTCCCATGTGCAGAAGTATGAAGCAAGAGCCTACCTTACACCTTAAACAAAAATCCACTCAACATGGATTAAAGACTTAAATCTCGACCTGACACCATCAAATTATTAGAGAACATTGGAGAAATCCTGCACGATATAGGTACTGGCAATGACTTCTTGAAAAAGACCCGGGAGGCACAGGCAGTCAAAGCCAAAATCAACTATTGGGATTGCATCAAATTGAGAAGTTTCTGTACTGCAAAAGCAACAGTCATGGCCAGCGCCGCAGCTCAATAGGCTAATCCTCTGCCTGCGGCGCCGGCACACTGGGTTCTAGTCCTGGTTGGGGCGCTGGATTGTGTCCCAGTAGCCCCTCTTCCAGGCCAGCTCTCTACTGTGGCCCAGGAGTGCTGTGGAGGATGGCCCAAGTGCTTGGGCCCTGCACCTGCATGGGAGACCAGGAGAAGCACCTGGCTCCTGCCTTTGGATCAGCATGGTGCGCCAGCTGAATAGATGAAAATGAAAATACAACATATCAATATCTGTCGTTACAGCAAAAACAATATTAAGAAAGATGTTTACGGCATTAAATGCTTACATGAAACAGAGAAATGTATCAAAAAAGTAATATAATGATGCATCTCAAAGACAGCAAAACAAAAACAAAACAAATCCAAAAATAACAGAAGGACAGAAATAATAAAGAATAGGGAAGAAATAAATGAAATTGAAACTAAAAAATACAAAAGATAAACAAACCAAAAGCTTATTGAGAAGATACACAAAACAGACAAACCATTAGCCAGACTAACAAAGAAAAAAAGGAAAAAAAAAAACACAAATAAACAAAATTAGAGATGAAAAGGGATACATTACCAACATCACTGAAATACAAAGGATTATAAGAATCTACTATGGAAAATTATGTAGTAATATATTAGAAAATAACAAAGAAATGGATAAATTCCAGAAGACATAAAATTTATCAAGATTAAATAAAGAAGATATATACAATCTAAACAGACCCATAATAAGCAGTAAGATTGAAGCAATAATTAAAAGTTTTCCATCGAGGAAAATCTCAGGCCCTAATAGCTTTACTATTGAATTCTACAAAACATTTAAAGAGGAACTACCTCCATTACTGTTCAAATTATTTGAAAATATTGAACTGGATAGAACTCTGTCAAACATTTTATGAAGCCATCTTCATTCTGATGCCAAAACTGAACAAAGACAAAACATGAAAATATAGACTTACACCCTTGTTGAACACAGACACAAATATTCTGAACAAACTACTAGCAAATCAACTCCAAAACCACATCAAAAATATCATACATGATGACCAAGTGGGATGTGTCCCAGAGATGCAAAGGTGGTTCAACATTCACAAATCAACAAATGTCATCAACCACATCAACAGAATAAAGACCAAAAACCATGCAGTCATTTCAACAGATATGGAGAAAGCATTTGTTAAGATTTAGCACGCTACATGATAAAAAAATAAACACTGTATAAATTAGGCACAGAAGGAATATACCTCAAAATTACAAAGGCTACTTATGACAAACCAACCGCTAATACCGTACAGAATGGAGAAAAGCCTTTCAGATCTGGAACAAACAAGGATACCAACTTTCACATCTGTTATTCAATACAGTACTGGAAGTATTAGTAAGAGCAATTAGGGATGATAAAGAAATAAGGGCATATCCATTTTTGCAGATGATAGGATGTAGTATATGGAAAAAATCTAAACACTCCAATGAAAGGTAATTAGTTATAACTAATAAACTAATTCAGTAAATTTGCATGTTACACAAATACAGAAAAACCATTAGCTTTTTATAGGCTAATGATGACCTCACAGAAAGGGAAATTAAGAAAGAAATCCCATTCAAAATAGCTACAAAAATAATCAAATATTTAGTAATATATTTAAATGAAGAAAATCTCTACAATAAAAATTATAAAACATTAATGAAAGAAATCAACAAAGACATAATAAAAGGGAAAGATATCCATTGCTCATGCACTAGAAGAATCAACATCATTAAAATATCTATATTATCTACAGCAATCTTCAAATTCAAAGCAATCCCTATCAAAATACCAGTGATATTCAATACGGATTAAGTAAAACTAATCCTAAAACTCATATGGAATCACAGAAGACCCAGAATAGCCAAAGCGATCCTAAGCAAAAAAAATAAAAATAAAAAAAAATAAAAAAAATAAAAAATCAGCCTGTAGGCATCACAACACCTGAGTTCAAAGCACACCACAAAGCTAGAGTAAGTAAAACAGTATGGTGTTGGCATAAAAGCTGACACATGGGATCAATGAAGCAGAATAGAGAGCCCAGAAATTAATCCCTGTACACAGAGCTAACTGATTTGTGACAAAATTTCCCAGGCCATACACTAGAGTAAGGCTAATCCTGTCAATAAATTGTGCTGGCAAAACTGGATGTATATATGTAAAATAAAATTAGATCCAAACCTGTCACAACATAAAAATCAACTCAAGATGGATCAAAAACCCAAATTTAAGACCAAAAACTATGAAGTTTCTGGAAAAAAATGTAGTAGAACACTCCATGATACTGGTGTGCATAATGGCTTCTTGGGTTAGACCCCCAAAGCATAGGCCAAAAAGGCAAAACTAAACAAATGGGATTATATCAAATTCAGAAGCTTCTACATAGAAAATGAAATAATCAACAGAGGGAAAACAGCCAACAGAATGGGAAAAATATTTGTGAACTCCTTATTACCAAATATTAATAGCCAGAATATATCAGCAACACAAAAAAACTCAAAAACAAACAAATCCAGTTAAGAAATGGACAAATGACCTTAATAGACAGTTCTTAAAAGAAGAAAAAAAAATGGGCAACAAAGATATGAAAAAATGCTCAAAATCATTAGCCATCAGGGCCATGCAAATTAAAACCACAATGAGATATCACTTAACCCCTGTCAGATGAATAAAATTTAAAAGACAGAGAGCCACAAATACTGGCAAGGATGTGGAAAAAGAGGAACACTTTTACACTACAGGTGGGAATGTATATTAGGGCAGCTACTGTGGAAAATAGTATGGAGATGTCTTTAAAAACTAGAAATAGACTTGCCATATGATCCAGCACTCCCATTAGTGGGTATAGACTTAAAAGACAGGAACATGTCTTATCAGAGATTCCTGTACCACCATGTGTATAGACACACTGTTCACAATAGCCAAAATATGGACTCATCCAAGGTGTCCATCATCAGATGAATGGATAAGGAAATTATCACACACACACACACAATGGAATACTATTCAGACATGAAAAAGAAATTAAATTCTACCATTTGCATCAAAATGGATGCAACCAGAAGACATCATTTGGAGTGAGATAAGATGGGCACAGAAAGACAAATACCACATGCTCTGTCTTACATGTGGGAGCTAAAATTAAAAAGGAAAAAATTAACAAAAAGAAATGCCTGTGTGTCAATATTGCTGCAAATATATTCTTGTCAAACTTTGTTTTATATCTTTGTCAAACCAGTGGATACAAAACTTATGCTACTATAGTTTTAATGATGTGATTATTTTTGAATTTACTGTATGAATGTGAAATTATCATCTTTCCATTGTTTACAGCCCTGGCCTTATATTTCCACTAAATTTAGGTCTTTGTATTTGTTGATCTCTTTATTTAGTGCAGCAATTAGCCCTTTATGTAATGTTAACTAAAATGTTATCTCAAAAACAAATGGAAGGAAGGAAAGAAAATGGACAGGGGGGGAGTGGAGGGGTAGGAGGATGAAAGGCAGTATCATTAGAACCTTAGAATTCTATCTATGAACTACACTGAATCTGTTCTCTTTGTGTTAATATTACATTAACATGAAAAAATAAGGTATCAAAATGTTTAAATTTATATGAGTAAAGTTGAACATCTTTTTAATTTTATTATTGTTTGTAGACCTTGCCTATTTTCCCTGCTGGACTATGGCACTTTTACTTTTTTATTTATTGAACTCCTCATTTAGTAGAGCCATTAAACCTTTGACCATTAGGTAAATTTTTAAAATTTATCTCAAAAAAATAATGTCCAACTACATAGTGCTTACAAGAAACTCACTTCAATGCTAAAACTTATATACTAATAGCAAAGAGATGAAAATGATATTACACACACACATAATCCAACAGGAAGCCAGATTCATATCATCTGATAGAGATCTGAAAGGGTATGCATTTGATGCTGTGGTTAAGACACTGCTTGAAATGCCCACATCCCTCTTCAGAGTGCTTGGCTGAAGACCTAGCTGCACTTTCAATCCAGTTTCCTCCTACTGTGCACCCTGAAAATGCAGCTTATGGCTTTAGTACTTGGGTACCCGCCAATCATGTGGGAGATCCAGATTAAGTTCCAGGCTTCTGTCTTCAACTTAGGCCAGTCCTGGCTTTGGAAAGTGAAGATCAATCTCTCTCTCTCTCTCTCTCTCTCTCTCTCTCTCTCTCCATCCCTCTCAAAGGCAGCTTCATCCCTCTGAAAGGCAGCTTTGAGAGGGGGAAAGTGGCTAAAATGAGCCTGAAGAACTCTTTCTATTTAGAACTCTAGGAGGAATGCTTTACTCTTAACATACTGAGATGAGCCTAGCAAGGTCCATTTTGAACTTCTGATCTCCAAACTATAAAGCAATAAATTGGAGGTTTTTAAAAAAATGATAAAAGGTTCAATTCAGCAAGAGGAAATAATAATTATAAGCATTTATGTACCCAAAACTGGACCACATAATTATATATAAAAGCAAACATTAAAAAGACTGGAAGGGTCTCTCTGCTATGGCCCGGGGGGGGGGCGGGAAATGGAGGATGGCACAAGTGCTTGGGCCCCTGCACCCGCATGGGAGACCAGGAGGAAGCACTTGGCTCCTGGCTTCGGATCAGTGAAACGCCAGCCATAACAGCCATTTGGGGTGTGAACCAACAGAAGGAAGACCTTTCTCTCTATCTCTCTCTCTCATTGTCTATAACTCTGCCTGTCAAATAAAATAAAAAAAAGAGTAAGGGGCTCCAACACTCCACTTTGAATAACAGATCATCCACACAGAAAATCGAAAAGAAACAGCAGAGTTAACATGTAGCCTAGACTATCTGAAAAACATTAGAGTAAGTGAAATAATCCAGGCACATAACAACAAATACGGCTTATCCACCTTCAAATGTGGAAGCTAAAAATAAATTGTACTCTGAATGTAAAATGATTAGTAAAGGTTGATAAGAGTAAGACAGGTTGCAGTGGTGGAGCCAAGATGGCGGAATAGTGAGGGGACGCACCGATAGTCCGGGAAAATTTAGTTTAATAAAAGTGGAGTTATGGTAGCCTCAGAGAAAGGATCAGGAAAAAATTGCAGAGGAAACTCTTCTGGATCTAGTGGCTGTGAATCGGAGGACCTACTGGGAGAACAAGGTCGCCCACCGTGCGGAAGCCGAGCCGTGGGAGCCGCAGGGTCTGCGCGCCACTGCAGGAAGGGGAGTGGATGTCACACAGACACCAGCGGGGAGAGTTGGGATGCCCAGGGCTCCAAGTCTACACATCGGCGCTGGAAGGGGAGGTGAGCTCAGTAACCCGAGACATTGGCGGGGAAACGGCGGTCAGAATCTAGAGGGTAGCGGGAAAGTTCACCAGACTGACTACAGGAGAGAAGGAAAAAAGGTGGGGGGGTTTCTCTATCTGCCAACCTTGCAAAGGTTGCAAGGTTTGCAAGAGTTTGCAAGAGTTTTCAAGGCTTGCAAGAGACAAAGAGCAGGCTCCCTCTCTGGATTTACATAACAACAGGGGAGAGCTAAGGAACTGAGTCACTACAATTCAGTAGCCGAGGCAACCCAGTGGGAGTCCAGAGGAGAAACAGAGCCTGCACAGACTATTTGGGTAGAAGCCAGAGATCAGAAGCTAAATACCATCAATTCTGCACAGCCGTGCCGTGTGGTATTACTTACCCCCTGAATAAATAAAATAAATAAATAAATAGAGAGAGATTTACCACGCATAACCTGAGGGTGTCACCTTTGCACACCCGTAACCCGGAAGAACCAGACAGAGCTCTCAGGCCTCACCCATCTCAAGCCTCCAAGGCTCCTCCAACAGCAGGCAGTTCACTTAACACAGACATAGTATAAAGCGAAATAAATAAAAAAAACAATGCACAGTGACGAAAGAAGAATTAACTATGCCAAGCAACAAACACAGAAATCGAGGGAACAAGATCAACGATGACACTATGATGACCCAAATAAACAAAACACCCCAAGACAAGATTATGAAGATGATGAGATAGAAGAAATGCAAGATACAGATTTCAAAAAATTTATGATAAGAACATTTAGAAGTTTTCAAAAGCAAATCCTTGAACTACAGAAATCTTTATTGGACAGGATTTAAAATCTCTCTCGTGAAAATGAAATTTTAAGGAAGAATCAAAATGAAACGCAGAAACTAGTAGAGCAGGAAAGTGTGATAGTGAAGAGAAATCAAAATGAAATGAAGAGCTCAATAGATCAAATGACAAACACATTAGAGAGCCATAAAAACAGAATGGGTGAAGCAGAAGAGAGAATATCGGACTTAGAAGGCAGAGAACAGGAAAGGATACAGTCAAACCAAAGAAAAGAAGAGGAAATTAGAAATCTAAAAAATATTGTTGGAAATCTACAGGATACTATTAAAAAAAACCAACATTCGGGTTCTAGGAGTTCCTGAAGGCATGGAGAGAGAGAAAGGATTAGAAGGCCTTTTTAGTGAGATACTAGCAGAGAACTTTCCGGGTCTGGAGAAGGACAGAGACATCCTAGTACAGGAAGCTCATAGAACCCCCAGTAAACATGACCAAAAGAGATCCTCACCACGACACGTTGTAATTAAACTCACCACAGTGAAACATAAAGAAAAGATCCTACAATGTGCAAGAGAGAAACGTCAGATTACTCTCAGAGGATCTCCAATCAGACTCACAGCTGACTTCTCATCAGAAACACTACAGGCTAGGAGGGAATGGTGAGACATAGCACAGGTGCTAAGAGAGAAAAATTGCCAGCCCAGAATATTATATCCTGCCAAGCTCTCATTTGTGAATGAAGGTGAAATAAAGACCTTTCATAGCAAACAGAAATTGAAAGACTTTGTGGCCACTCGTCCGGCCCTGCAAAAGATACTTAAAGATGTGCTACACTCAGAAACACAGAAACACGGCCATCAATATGAAAGAAGGGAAAGGAAGAAAAACCACCAGTAAAAGAGCATGGGAAGCTCAAAGCATATACTAGAAAATATCTCCGGGAAAATGGCAGGGCAAAGTCACTACATATCAATAGTCACATTAAACATTAATGGTCTTAACTCTTCAGTTAAAAGACACCGAAAGGCTGATTGGCTCAAGGAACACAACCCAAATATTTGTTGCCTACAAGAAACACATCTCTCTAACAAAGATGCATGCAGACTGAAAGTGAAAGTTCTAGCCAGAGCTATTAGGCAAGAAAAAGAAATTAAAGGGATACAAATTGAGAAGGAAGATGTCAAACTATCCCTCTTTGCAGATGATATTTTTCTTTACTTAGAGGATGCAAAGAACTCTACTAAGAGACTATTGTAACTCATAGAAGAGTTTGGCAAAGTGGCAGGATATAAAATCAATGAACAAAGATCAACAGCCTTTGTATACACAAGCAATGCCACGGCTGATAAAGAACTGCTAAGATCAATCCCATTCACAATAGCTACAAAAACAATCAAATACCTTGGAATAAACTTAACCAAGGACGTTAACGATCTCTACGATGAGAATTACAAAATCTTAAAGAAAGAAATAGAAGAGGATACCAAAAAATGGAAAAAATCTTCCATGCTCATGGATTGGAAGAATCAACATCATCAAAATCTCCATTCTCCCAAAAGCAATTTATAGATTCAATGCAATACCAATCAGGATACCAAAGACATTCTTCTCAGATCTAGAAAAAATGATGCTGAAATTCACATGGAGGCAAAAGAGACCTCGAATAGCTAAAGCAATCCTGTACAACAAAAACAAAGCCAGAGGCATCTCAATACCAGATTTCAGGACATACTACAGGGCAGTTGTAATCAAAACAGCATGGTACTGGTACAGAAACAGATGGATAGACCAATGGAACAGAATAGAAACACCAGAAATCAACCCAAACATCTACAGCCAACTTATATTTGATCAAGAATCCAAAACCAATTCCTGGAGTTAGGACAGTTTATTCAATAAATGGTGCTGGGAAAACTGGATTTCCACATGCAGAAGCATGAAGCAAGACCCCTACCTTACACCTTACACAAAAATCCACTCAATATGGATTAAAGACCTAAATCTACGACCTGACACCATCAAGTCATTAGAGAACTTTGGCGAAACCCTTCAAGATATTGGCACAGTCAAAGAGTTTCTGGAAAAGACCCGGGAGGCACAGGCAGTCAAAGCCAAAATCAACTATTGGGATTGCATCAAATTGAGAAGTTTCTGTACTGCAAAAGAAACAGTCAGGAGAGTGAAGAGACAACCGACAAAATGGGAAAAAATATTTGCAAACTATGCAACAGATAAAGGGTTAATAACCAGAATCTACAAAGAGATCAAGAAACTCCACATCATCAAAAGAAACAACCCACTTAAGAGATGGGCCAAGGACCTCAATAGACATTTTTCAAAAGAGGAAATCCAAATGGCCAACAGGCACATGAAAAAATGTTCAAGATCACTAGCAATCAGGGAAATGCAAATCAAAAGCACAATGAGGTTTCACCTCACCCCGGTTAGAATGGCTCACATACAGAAATCTACCAACAACAGATGCTGGCGAGGATGTGGGGAAAAAGGGACACTAACCCACTGTTGGTGGGAATGCAAACTGGTCAAGCCTCTATGGAAGTCAGTCTGGAGATTCCTCAGAAACCTGAAGATAACCCTACCGCTCGACCCAGCCATCCCACTCCTTGGGATTTACCCAAAGGAATTTAAATTGGCAAACAAAAAACCCGTCTGCACCCTAATGTTTACTGCAGCACAATTCACAATAGCCAAGACCTGGAACCAACCTAAATGCCCATCAGCGGTAGACAGGATGAAGAAATTATGGGATATGTACTCTTTAGAATACTATACCGCAGTAAGAAACAACGAAATCCAGTCATTTGCAACAAAATGGAGGAATCTGGAACACATCATGCTGAGTGAAATAAGCCAGTCCCAAAGGGACAAATACTATATGTTCTCCCTGATCAGTGACAACTGACTGAACACCAAAAAGGAAACCTCCTGAAGTGAAATGGACACTATGAGAAATGGTGACTTGATCAGCATAGCCCTGACTGTTAATGAACAACTTAATACATTATCCCTCTTAGTAGTTTTTTTGTCTGTTTACTTAATATGACTGGTTTAATTCTGTAATTAATACACAGTTATTCTTAAGTGTTAAAATTTAACTGAAATGTGATCCCTGTTAAACATAAGAGTGGGAATAAGAGAGGGAAGAGATGTACAATTTGGGACATGCTCAAGCTGACTTGCCCGAAATGGTAGAGTTAGAAACATACCAGGGGATTCCAATTCAATCCCATCAAGGTGGCATGTACCAATGCCATCTCACTAGTCCAAGTGATCAATTTCAATTCACAATTGATCATAATGAAAGGACTAAGAGTCAAAGGGAGCACATAAACAAATCTAGTACCTGCTAATACTAACCGATAGAATAAATAAAGGGGAGAGGGATCCAACATGGGAAGCGAGATACTCAGCAGACTCATAGAATGGCAGATGTCCTAAACAGCACTCTGGCCTCAGAATCAGCCCTAAAGGCATTCAGATCTGGCTGAAAAGCCCATGAGAGTATTTCAGGCATGGAAAACCAAGACACTCTGGCAAAAAAAAAAAAAAAAAAAAAAAACCACAAAAACACAACCCTAAATGAAAGATCTCTGTGAGTGAGATCCCAGTGGAAAGAACAGGTCTTCAAAGAAGGAGGTACCTTTCTCTGAAGGGAGGAGAGATCCTCCACTTTGACTATGACCTTTTCTAAACAAGATAATAGTCGGAGAACTCAAAAGGCTTCCATAGCCTTGGAGACTCATGACTGGAGCATAAGATTACTGATGCCATAAACAGGAGTGTCAATTTGTAAAGTCAAAAACAGGAGTCACTGTGCACTTACTCCTTATGCAGGATGTCTGTCCTTAATGTGCTGTACAATGCTATAACGAGCACTCAAACAGTATATTTCACTTTGTGTTTCTATGGGGGTGCAAAATGTTGAAATCTTTACTTAATATATACTAAACTGATCTTCTGTAAAAAAAAAAAGAAATTATCAATTCCCCACTTGACTCTCACTGGGATTAAACATGACAATAGGTCTGATCTGATTTCATCATCATTTAAAAAAATCATGTGGGAGCAAACTGTTGAAATCTTTACTTAATGTATGCTAAACTGATCTTCTGTATATAAAGAGAATTGA
This sequence comes from Oryctolagus cuniculus, assembly GCF_964237555.1. Lineage (NCBI taxonomy): Eukaryota > Metazoa > Chordata > Mammalia > Lagomorpha > Leporidae > Oryctolagus > Oryctolagus cuniculus. Next base: position 89,493,296 of record NC_091433.1, read on the forward strand.
AAATGAATCTTGATGTGAATGGAAGGGGAGAGGGGGTTGGAAAGGGGAGGGTTGCGGGTGTGAGGGACGTTATGGGGGGGAAGCCATTGTAATCCATAAGCCGTACTTTAGAAATTTATATTCATTAAATAAAAGGTAAAAAAAAAAGAGTAAGAGAGGTTGAATAATTATACCAAAACACAGATAAAGAGAGGCTAGATAATGGATACAATAAGAAAACTCTAAGGAATATTTCCTAGCATTCTATGAAGAGTGGAATTACTATAGTTTACAACATTTTTATATATTTTATGAAGAACTACAGAAGAGGAACTTGAAGGTCCCAGACATAAAGAAAGATGCTCAGACAGAAATCAACAAACCACAAATACTGATGAAGATGTGGGGGAAAGGTACCCTAATCCACTGTTTGCGGGAACGTAAACTGGTACAGCCTCTGCGAAGGCAATATGGACATACCTTAGAAATCTGAATGTAGAGCTGCCATATGGATCCTGCATTCCCACTCCTGGGAATTTACTCAAATGAAAAAAAAAAACAGCATATCAAATGGTGATCTGTACCCTCATTTACTGCAGCTCAATTCACAATAGCTAAGATATGGAATCAATCGAAGTATCCATCAACTAAAGACTGGATAAAGAAATTATGGTAGATATATACTATGGGATACTATATAGCAGTAAAGAAAAAAATGAAATCCTGTAGTTTGCAACAAAATGGATGCAACTGGAAACCATTATACTTATTGAAATAAGTCAGTCCCAAAAAGGTAGATAACATGTTCTCCCTGATCTGTGAAAACTAATAGAGCACCTAAAATGTAAGGCATTGGAGTGAAATTGACAGTTTGAGAAGCAATAATCTAGAACAGCCCTTGTCTCTACTGTTGAGGAACAATGCTTTTTTTTTTTTCTTCACACTATTTGTTGAACTTTTTACTTAGTATACAGTTAATCTCATGACTATAAAGTTAACTGAAAATAGATCTTTCTAAAAAATAAGAATCAGAATAGGAGAGAGCAGAGGAAGAAGGGTAGGAGCATGGGAGGGAGGGAGGGTAAGGTGGAAAGTATCACTATGTTCCTAAATCTGTGTATATGAAATTTGTATAACTTAAATAAAATTTAAAAATACATAAATAAATAAAATTGAAGTATAAAAAATAAAAATGCTCTTAATTACTCAGAAAAGATTGAAATTCTTATTACCAAGATTTGACTATTGTAGTGTATAAATTTCTTGAAATACCACACTATTACCCATATATATGATTATATGTTCATCAAAAAATGTATAAAGCCCTGACAAATGTTTAAAAATAGAATAAAGATTTTACATATAAAACATAATGCTACACCTCATGAAACTAGAAAATAAAACAAAATGAGGGCCGGTGATGTGGCACAGTGGGTTAAAGCCCCAGCCTGCAGTGCCGGCCCGGGGTTTGAGTTCTGGCTGCTCCTCTTCCAATTCAGCTCTCTGCTATGGCTTGGGAAAGCAGTAGAAGATGGCCTAAGTTCTTGGATCCCTGCACCTGTGTGGGAGACCTGGAAGAAACTCCTGGCTCCTGGCTCCTGGCTTCAGATCAGTTCAGCTCTGGCCATTGCGGTCATTTGGAGAGTGAACAAGCAGAATGGAAGACCTCTCTCTCTCTGGCTCTACCTCTCTCTGTAACTCTGTCTTTTTAATAAATAAAATAATTCTTAAATAAAAATGAGTCCAAAGTTAGAAGAAGGGAGGAAAAATACCAGAGCAGAAAAAATGAAAGAGACCAAAAAAAGTACAGATGATCAACACTAAGAACTGACTTTTTTTGAAAAGCTAAGTAAAACTGACAAACCCTTAAACTAAGAAAAATGAGGAAAGACTCCAAATCAGAAAATTTAAAAAAATTGTAACAAATATTACACACATACACAAAGGCTCATAAAAGACTACTGTGAACAATTATAAACCAATAATTTGTCCAACCCAAGAGAAATTTCTAGAAACATATAGCCTACCAAAATTGAGTCATAATGAAATTAGAAGACTGAACAGACCAACAGCAAGTAAGAAAATTGAATCAGTAATTAAAACTTTCCTATAAAACTCATGATCAGATGGTTTCACAGCTGACATTCCACAAATATTTAAAGAAAAAAATACTTCCTCATCTCAAATTTCCTCTCCCCCCCAAAAAATTAAGAGGCAAGAATATTTTCTTTTTCTTTTTTTTATGTCTTAACTTTTTTATTTCTGAAGTTGGAGCCTTAACACCGCATTAATATTTCTTTTCTTTTTTTAACTTTTATTTAATGAATATAAATTTCCAAAGTACGGCTTATGGATCACAATGGCTTCCCCCCCCATAACGTCCCTCCCACCTGCAACCCTCCCCTTTCCCACTCCCTCTCCCCTTCCATACATTAAGTAAGGATTTCAACAGTTTGCTCCCACACAGAAACATAAAGTGAAAAATAATAGATGATTTTTTTAAATGATGATGAAGTCAGATCAGACCTATTGTCATGTTTAATCCCAGCGAGAGTCAAGTTGGGAAATGATAATTTCTTCTTTTTTTTTTTTTACAGAATATCAGTTTAGTATGCATTAAGTAAAGATTTCAACAGTTTGCACCCCCATAGAAACACAAAGTGAAATATACTGTTTGAGTACTCGTTATAGCATTAAGCCTCAATGCACAGCACATTAAGGACAGAGATCCTACATGAGGAGTAAGTGCACAGTGACTCCTGTTGTTGACTTTACAAATTGACACTCTTGTTTATGGCATCAGTAATCTCCCTATGCACCAGTCATGAGTTTTCAAGGCTATGGAAGCCCCTGAGTTCTCCGACTCTTATCTTGTTTAGACAAGGTCGTAGTCAAAGTGTAGGTTCTCTCCTCCCTTCAGAGAAAGGTACCTCCTTCTTTGAAGACCTGTTCTTTCCACTGGGATCTCACTCACAGAGATCTTTCATTTAGTTTTTGTTTGTTTGTTTGTTTTTTGAGGCAAGAATATTTTCAACCTCATTTTACAAGGCCACCCTCACACCACAACCAAAGACACTTCACATAAGCAAACCTATAAACAAGTACCAATAATAACAATTGTGCAAAAAATCCTCAACAAACAACTAGCAACTTCTTTCACCGCACAATAAAAGGATTATTCACCATAACCAAGCGTAACGTATCCCTAGGGTGCAAAATTGGTTCAACATCTGTAAATCAATAAATTTAATTTATTATATTAACAGAATAGACAGAAAACTTATGATCATCTCAACAGATGCAGAAAAACTGTGACAAAATTCAACATCCTTCCATGTTAAAAAAAAAAAAAACTCTCAACAAATATTCCTCAACACAATTAATGCCGTATTTCACAATCTTAGAGCTAAAATCATACTCAACATTTAACTTGAAGTCTTCTCCTCTAACATCAGGAACAACACAAGGATGTCCACTCTCATCACTCTTTCCAAAATAATACTGGATGTCATAGCCAGAGCAGCTAGGTAAGAAAAAGAAACAAAAGGCATCAAAAAAGGAAAGGGAGACGTGAGTCTCTCTTAGCTGACAATATGATCTTATATACAAGTGTATCTCAAGAATCTCATGAAAAAATAAAATTGAAAGATAAGTTTATTTTGGTACAAAAACAATCTTGGAATGCATGCAGTTTTTCCATAATACATCTTTCATGAACTTTTTGAAGACCTCATTGTTTACATATATTTCAAAAATTTTGTACCAAAATAAACTTACCTGTTTACAATGTTTTTCTTTTTTGTGTTTTTAAAAAGGTAAAACTGTATTTTTTACTTTTAAGGTATACAAACTTCATGCATTTCATACATACAAATTTAGAAACACAGTGATTCTCCCAACACTACCCATACATTCCCACATACACTCCCACCCTACTTCCTCTGCCCTCTCCTATTCCAATTCTTATTTTTTACTAAGATTTATTTTCAATTAACTTTATACACATATGATTATCCCTACACCAAATAAAGTGTTCAACAAATAGTATGAAAAAAAAAACTGTTTCTCAACAGTGGAGACAATGGCTATTCAAAGCCATCACATCTCAAAGTGTCAATTTCACTTCTATAGATTACCTCTTAGGTACTCTATTAACTACCACAGGTAAGGAAAAACATATGGTATTTGTCTTTTTGGGACTTGCTTTATTTCTCTAAGTATAATGGTTTCCAGTTGTATCCATTTCATTACAAATGACATGATTTTTTTTTTACCACTGTGTAGCATTCCATGGTGTACATACCCCATAATTTCTTTATCTCCTCTTCAGTTGACGGTATCTGCATTGATTCCACACCTTAGCTATTGTAAACTGAGCTGCCATAAACATAGAGGTACAGATCGCTCTTTCCTATGCTGATTTCATTTCTTTTGGGTAAATTCCCAGGAATTGGGTGGCTGGGTCATATGGTAGGTCTATATTCAGATTTCTGAGGTATATCCACACTGTCTACCATAGTGGCAGCACCAGTTTACATTCTCACCAACAGTGGATTAGGATACATTTTTCAAACACATCCTCACCAGCACTTGTTGTTGATTTCTGTAGGAGAGCCATTATAACTGGGCTGAAGTGACACCTCATTGTGCCTTTGATTTGCATTTCCCTGATAGCTAGTAACCCTGAGCATTTTTTCATATGTCTGTTGGCCATCTGAATTATCTTCTTTTGAAAAAAAAAAGCCTGTTCAAGGCCTTTGCCCATTTCTTAACTAGTTTGTTTTATAGTTATTGAGTTTCTTGAGCTCCTTACACCTTCTAGATATCGGACCTTATCAGCTGCATAGTCTGCAAATATTTTCTCCCATTCTGTCAGTTGCCTCTTCACTATGCAGAATGTTTCTTCTGTATTGCAGAAGCTTCCCAATTTGATGTAATCCCATTTGTTAATTTTGGCTTTGATTGCATGTGCTTCTGGGGTCTATTCCAAAAGTCTTTGCCTATTATGCCATTGACTTGTAGGGTTTTCCCAATGTTCCTTAATAATATGATGGTATCAGCTTGTAGATTTAGGTCTTTGATGCATGGTGAGTGGATTTTTGTGTAAGATGTGAGGTAGGAGTCTTGCTTCATACATCTGCATGTGAAGATCAAGTTTTCTCAGCTGGGGCCGGCACTGTGGCATACCAGGTAAAGTACCCACCTGCAAAGTCAGCATCCGATATGGCTGCCAGTTCAAGTCCTGGAAGCTCTACTTCTGATCCAGCTCTCAGATATGGCCTGGGAAAGGATAATCTCTTCAACAAATGGTATTGTGAAATCCAAGTATTGACATACATTATAGTGAAAATGGACCCTCATCTCATGTGGGGAGCCATTGCACCACACCCTAAAGATGGCGCCGGCTCCTTTCTCCCAGAAAGACTGGCAAGAAACAAACAACTCCTAATAAGGAGATGGCTGAGCTCCCTTCTGGCTTCCGCATTGCTGTACCAATCAATCCTTGCCACTTGGCTGCTTTTGATTGGTGTGCTGATGGCTATAAGAGGGAGGGGAGAGGAAAGGAGGTGGAAGAAGAAGTTTGTTCAAGGTTCCTGAATAAACTGCTTGAAGAAGAGTTCGGGTCATGTCTTCCTTGCTGGTTGAGGGACGCGACAACTGGTGGCCCGTACGGGGACCATCTCGAACGTGAACTCAGAACTTCCTGCAGTCAGGGCAGCACTGGCAAGTCCCCCAGGAAAATAAGGTGGGGATCCGCGATAAGAGCGGGCAATCCTGCAATAATAGTGGGAGGGTAGTTCTGCGATTAAAGCAGAGGAAGTTCTGCGACAAAAGCAGAAGGAGCTCTGACCTGTGGCCAGGGAAAGAGCGCAATTTTTGATGATCGGTAATTCACAGTCCCATCAAATTTTTCTGGCGCTGAATGCGCTGCTTCGAGAAAACGGTTTGAAACTTAAGCCTAGCACATTGCATAGGTTTTTACGTAACTGCGATACCATTGCACCCTGGTATGGGGTTTTGGGAAGCCTTACTATCCCTTCATGGGAAAAACTAGGCAGGGATTTGGATTTTGCATTTGAACAGGGTAATCTTGAAGGGGGAGTGAGACCAATATGGAAGTTAGTGCGAGCATGCCTCGAGGATGAGCAGTGTAGTGAAGCTATTCTGAGCGGTCAAGCTGCCTTGGAGGAGCTTCAGGAAGAGCGCTCCGAGAGAGCTGCCAGTGAAAAAGGGAAAACTTCGAAGGAGAGTCAGAAAAGAACTAGGAAAAAACTGTACCCCGATCTTTCTGAGTTGCACAGCCCCTCCTTAGTAAGTAGTACTAGTGCAGAAAGTAGCTCAGAAAGCAGCAGTGAGTCTGAAGAGTGTGGCGATAACAAAGAGTCTGATATAAAGCAAGTACGGGAATTAAATTGGCAAATGAGGAAGTTGCAACTAAAAGGAAAAAAGGAACTTAAGCATGATACTTTCCAGGGGAACTTAGGGGAGGAGCCTGAAGCCTCTCCTCCTCAGTATGAGCCTCTATCCATGCAAGGAAGAGGGCGGACTTTCTGTCCAGGAGTCTGGAAACAGGTTGGTGCAGAGTTGTTAAATGCCTATCCTGTCTTCCAAGATCCGCAAGGGCAGAGGTACGAGGAACCCCTCGACATAAAGATAATCAAATCAGTAGCGGAGTCAGTAAGAGCCTATGGCATCAGCGGCTCTTTCACGCTGGCTCAAGTAGAAAATCTTCAAAGATACTGCATGACTCCAAATGACTGGAGCGGGTTGGCTCGTGCTGCACTGTCACCAGGACAATACTTAGACTTCAGAGCTTTCCTGATTGACTTTGCCAATGAATAAGCGGCCGAAAATGCAGCGGCAGGGAATCCGCATTGGGACAGAGATATGCTGCTAGGCATAGGGAGATTCGCTAACCAGCAGACAGGTTACCCACATGAAGTGTATGAACAAGTTAACAAGATAGCCATCAAGGCTTGGAAGTCTATACCCAACAGAGGAGAGGTAGGTGGGAATTTGACAAAGATTACACAGGGACCCACCGAGCTGTTTTCAGACTTTGTAGCGCGCATGGCGGAAGCTGTTGGTAGGATTTTTGGAGATCCAGATCGCACCATGCCGCTGATAGAACAGTTGGTTTTTGAGCAGTGCACTAAGGAATGCAGAGCCGCTATAACACCATGGAAGAGCAAAGGGCTTCAGGTATGGATAAAACAATGCAGGGAAATAGGAGGGCCGCTATCCAATGCTGGCCTCGCTGCAGCAGTCCTTCAAATCACAAAGGGCAATAGGGGATCAGGGAACACTGGAGCATGTTTCAGCTGTGGAAAAATGGGACATATGAAGCGGCAATGTCCACAAAGGGGAAGAGGCAAAGAATAAAGACAGGAAGGACCAGGAATTTGTCCAAAATGCAGGAAGGGAAAGCACTGGGCCAACGAATGCCGCTCGGTAAAGGACATTGACGGCAACGTCCTTGCTTCTGGCAATGGTGGGGCACATCCAAAAAACGGGCAGCGGGGCCCTCGTCCCCAGGGCCTGCAAATATATGGGGCATTCGAGAGTCAGCATCAGGGCCCCCATCGGGACCAGCAGCAGGGGAGGCAAAGTCAGTGGCCCAGCTTCAGACATCCCAGAGACCACAGAGAGCCACTGCAGGCTCCGCAGGCCTGGACCTCTGTGCCACCGCCAGACTCATACTGACACCAAAAATGGGAGTGCAAGCCATTGAGTCAGACTTTCAGGGACCCCTAGAGGAAGGGACAGTGGGATTGTTGTTGGGACGTTCATCCTCTACCTTGAAAGGTCTCATAATTCATCCAGGAGTCATAGATTCGGATTATACTGGCATGGTGAAAATCATGGTTGAGTTCCCTAGAGGTATAACAGCTATTAATCCAGGAGATAGGATTGCACAACTTGTAATCCTTCCTAGCAAGCATTTGCAGTTCAGTGCATCAAAGAAGCAATGAGGAAGTGAAGGCTTTGGATCCACAGGTGTAGATTGTACCTTCTTGTCTTTAGAACTAGACCAGAGACCAACCTTGAAGATAAAAATAAATGGAAAGGACATTCTTGGCCTACTAGACACAGGTGCAGACCATAGTCTCATCGCCTCCAAGGATTGGCCTCCAAAGTGGCCTAAGCAGGCATCCTCACAATCCCTTCGGGGACTGGGATATTCAGAAACTCCTGAGATGAGCGCAGTAATGCTGCGCTGGGAGGATGCAGAGGGACATTCAGGCATGGTGCAACCTTATGTTTTGGATTTACCTATCTCTTTATGGGGCTGAGACCTTTTGAAAGACATGAACTATAAATTAAGTAATGAATACTCCCGTGTTTCTCAAAAATTGATGAAGGATATGGGACACCATCCGAATTATGGAATAGGAAAATTCTTACAAGGAAGAAATGAGCCCACTGAAGTAGTGCAGAGGCCTCCTCGCCAAGGGCTGGGTTTTTCATAGGGGCCGCTGAGGAAGGTATTCCCATTACTTGGAAGCATGAGGACCCAGTGTGGGTTCCTCAGTGGCCTCTGTCCTCAGACAAATTGGTCACAGCACAGCAATTGGTTCAAGAACAATTGAATTTAGGACACATTAGACCCTCTGTATCGCCTTGGAATACTCCTATTTTTGTAATAAAAAAGAAATCAGGGAAGTGGCGGTTGCTACATGACTTGAGAGCTATTAATATGCAGATGCAGGTCATGGGGCCTGTGCAACATGGGCTGCCTCTTCTATCTACACTTCCACAGGGATGGCCCATAATAATAATAGATATTAAAGACTGTTTCTTCTCCATACCCCTACATACAAAGGATTGTGAAAGGTTTGCCTTTACCTTGCTGGCGTGCAATCATGAGCAGCCTGACCAGAGGTATGAATGGGTTGTGCTTCCGCAGGGCATGGCTAACAGCCCCACAATGTGTCAGCTATTCATGATTTACAATTAATTTTTTAAATTTGGATGTGCATGGGCACTCAGCCGCGGACAGCATCAGTAACAAGGAAACCCAAGTAGAGGGTTGGTAAAATGGAAAGATCTCTTGACGGGCCAGGGGCGTGGCCCTGATCCCGTGCTGGCATGGGCACAAGGTGCTGTTTGTGTTTTTCCACAGGATCAACATGACCCGGTGCGGGTTCCGGAGCGAGCGGTCAGGCGGTCTGCCACGAGGAGAATCCTGCCGTTGCTTCTGATACTCCTGCCTCAAAGGCAACGGACACTGGCGGAGCAGAGATGGGGGATTCTATCAGTATTCCCAAAGCCGATGCCGGTGATGTATAACGCTCAAGTGTTCCCTCGCTTTTTTGCCACCAATCTTACCTTGGGAGTCCCTTACTTGCCCATGGATACAGATTCTCAATATGCACCTGCAGGAAATTACACCTTAGAAGGCAGTTTATGTTTTTTGATTAGTAATAATATTACTTATGAAAATAGCGCTTCAGGATGGTGGCCTGCCATGGAGAAGAAGGACCAGGGGTCTACCATTCCTTCTCAGCCACGATGGGCCCCTCGTTGCTATGGCAATCATGGGGATGGTATCTTGCCGTGGGCGGGATATCAAGGGCGCAATAACATTTGGGCAAAGAAAGGATACTTTACATTTTCTCCCCAGATAAATGTGAGTGGAAATTTTCAGGGTTGTGTGTGACCTCTGTTCAGTATGATAACATGACTCAGGCAGCAAACTACTCTAAACAGTTGTCTCAGATGCTCTTGCAGAATTGGTCCGCGGAATTTGACTACACCTTGAAGCAACTGCGCCTTGCCGTGGACACCATCAACTCCACGCGTGTGGATGTCTCCTTTGCATCTGGATTGTCATCCTGGATCCACACAGCCGTCTCCAGCCTGAAGGAGTGGGCGGGACTTGGAGCTTTGACGGGGTTGCTGTTACTTGTGTTATTTTGCCTGTGGTATTTGTGCAGGATGAGGACAGCTCATCGGCGGGAATAGGCCATGATAGCTCAAGCCTTTTATGCCCTCAAGGCTGGACAGTCGCGCAAGCATGGCTGGCCTTCCTTGAATGCTAGGCATGGGTGCAGGGTGCGAGGCAAAGCACTGCAGAGAGAACGAGCCATTACGTTCTCTGGAAGGCAAGTCTGTCTGCATGTGGGTTGGCATCCCAGATCCCACCCCCGCAAAAAGGATGCTGTTCCAGGTGGATGCCTGGCAGTGGGGGACAGACCCCTACCTTCTCCTGTAATCCTTAGATGCCTGGTTCTAAAACAAAAAGGGGGAAATGTGGGGAGCCATTGCACCGCGCCCTAAAGATGGCGCCGGCTCCTTTCTCCCGGAAAGACTGGCAAGAAACAAACAACTCCTAATAAGGAGATGGCTGAGCTCCCTTCTGGCTTCCACATTGCTGTACCAATCAATCCTTGCCACTTGGCTGCTTTTGATTGGTGTGCTGATGGCTATAAGAGGGAGGGGAAAGGAGGCGGAAGAAGAAGTTTGTTCAAGGTTCCTGAATAAACTGTTTGAAGAAGAGTTCGGGTCGTGTCTTCCTTGCTGGTCGAGGGACGCGACAATCTCACACTTTAGGTAAAAATCAACTAAAAATAGATTGATGATTTAACAGACCTGAAACTCTAAAATTAGGAGAAGAAAATAGCAGGGAGAAAATTCCATGACATTGTTTTATTTAGAGATTTCTAGGATAGGACCATCAAAGCAGAGGCAATGAAAGCACAAATACACAAACAGGGTTTCATCAAACCACAAAGCTTCTGTACAGTAAAAGAAATAAATAACAGAATGAAAAGGTAACACACATATTGAAGGAAATGTTAGCAAATCATACATCAGATAAGCGACTAATGCCAAAATATACAAGGAACTCAAACTTCTTAACAATGAGAAAGAAAATATTTTTTTAAGACATGGGGAAGGGCATGAAAAGATATTTCACAAAGAAAAATACTCAAATAGCCAAAAGTTACATGATGAAATGCTCAACATTACAAATCATCAGAGAAGCACAAATTAAAATCAGAATAACATATCACCTCAAATCTATCAGAGCAGCTACTATCAAAAGATGAAAGATAATAAAGGTTAAAAAGGATGTACAGAAAATGAAAGCTTTGAATGCTGTTCATGGTGGTATCATAAATTGTGCAGTCATTTTGGAAAACATGGAGGTTTCTCAAAAAATTAAAAACAGAATTACCATATGATCTACCAATAACACCAGACACTATGAGAAACAGTGACTTCATCAGCCCTTGCCCTGACTGTTGATGAACAACTTAATACTTTATCCCTTTTAGTATTTTTTGTTCTACTTAATACTATTGGTTGAACTCTGTAATTAATACACAATTATTCTTAAGTGTTCAAACTTAACTGCAAAGTGATCCCTGTTAAATATAAAAGTGGGAATAAGAGAGGGAAGAGATGTACAGTTTGAGACACGTTCAATTGGACTTGCCCCAAATGGTAGAGTTAGAAACGTGCCAGTGGATTCCAATTCAATAACATCAAGGTGGCATGTACCAATGCCATCTCACTAATCAAAGTGATCAATTTCAGTTCACAATTGACCATAATGATAGGTCTAAGAGTCAAAGGGATCACACAAACAAGACTAGTGTCTGCAAACACTGATAGAATAAAAAAGGGAGAGAATGATCCAACATGGGAAGCGGGATACACAGTAGACTCATAGAATAGCAGATGTCCTAAACAGAACTCTGGCCTCAGAATCAGCCCTTAAGTCATTCAGATCCAGATGAAAAGCCCATGAGAGTATTTCAGGCATGGAAAGCCAAGACACTCTGGCAAAAAAAAAAAATGACCTAAATGAGAGATCTCCACGAGTGAGATCCCAGTGGAAAGAACAGGTCATCAAAGAAGGAGATACTATTCTCTAAAGGGAGGAGAGAACTTTCACTTTGACTATGAACTTGTCTAAATATGATCAGAGTCGGCGAACTCAAAAGGCCTCCATAGCCTTGGCAACTCATGACAAGAGCCTAGGGTGATTACTGATGCCATAAACAAGAGTGTCAGTTTGTTAAGTCAACAACAGGAGTCACTGTGCACTTACTCCTCATGTAGGATCTTTGTCCTTAATGTGCTGTACATTGAGATTTAATGCTATATCTAGTACTCAAACAGTATTGTTCACTTTGTGTTTCTATGTGGGTGCAAACTGTTGAAAGCTTTTTTAATATATGCTAAATTGATCTGTATATAAAGATATTTGAAAATGAATCTTGATGTGAATGAATGGGAGAGGGTGCGGCAGAGGGGAGGGTTGCGGGTGGGAGGGAAGTTATGGGGAGGGGAAGCCATTGTAATCCATAAGCTATATTTTGGAAATTTATATTCATTAAATAAAAGTTAAATAAAATAAAATAAAATAAAATAACACCACCAGGTATGTATACATACAAGATTCAAGTAAGGATGTCAAGCAAATGTTTTACATTCCTATGTTCATTGAAGAATTATTCAAAATTTTCAAGATATGGAAACAACCAACAAATGATTTTTTAAAACTATTTACTGTATTTATTTGAAAGGCAGAGAAACCAAGAGGGAAAGATAGACAGAATAAGACAATCTGACAACATATAAAAGGTAGAACAATGCAGTTCAGTGGTATTTATTCCAAAAAGCAATTAAAAACCAAAGTAATTTGTTACTTTCAAAGTAATTTGCTAATATCAATAAAATAGGCCATAAGTCAAGCAGCACTAGTAGAAACTAGAATTTTTTCAGCAGATGAAGAAAAATCATTTGATAACATTTATACAAGAATTAAAAAAAAAAACTTAATGAAACAAAAAAAATAGAAACCTCCTGGACTGATACACAGCTTTTATAGAAACTCTACCACAAACTACACACTTAATCTTTTTAAAGATATTTTATTTATTTGAAAGATAGAGTTACAGAGAGAGGTAGAGACAAAGAGAGAGGTCTTCCATCTGCTGGTTCACTCCCCAGACAGTTGCCAAGGCTGGAGCTGCATCAATCTGAAGCCAGGAGCCTGGAGCTTCTTCCAGGTCTCCCATGTGGGTGCAGGGGCCCAAGGACTTGGGCCATCTTCTACTGCTTTCCCAGGTTATAGCAGAGAGTGGGATCGGAAGAGGAGAAGCCAGAACTAGAACTGGCGTCCATATGGAATGCCAGTGCTTCAGGCCAGGGCTTTAACCCACTGAGCCACAGTGCTGCCCCATACTTTATCTTAAAATAAAAAAAAATTCCTTTCCAATTGTGAATTACATAGAAACATCAGCTATCAAAACTTGTATTCATCAGAGTTTAAGTACTCTTAGCCAATACAATAGAGCAATTAGTGGCATAAGTATGGAATTAAAAGAAATAAAACTACCATAATTTTCAGGTATGTTTGTGTATTCCAAAATTAGAAAATCTCAACAGATACATTATTAGATTTTTTTGTTTGTTTGTTTGTTTGTTTTTTTGCCAGGCAGTGAGACAGTGAGAGAGAGACAGAGAGAGTTATAGACAGTGAGAGAGAGACAGAGAGAAAGGTCTTCCTTCCATTGGTTCACTCCCCTAATGGCCACTATGGCCAGCGCTGCACTGATCTGAAGCCAGGAACCAGGTGCTTCCTCCCAGTCTCCCATGCAGGTGCAGGGACCCAAGCACTTGGGCTATTCTCTACTGCCTCCCCCGGGCCACAGCAGAGAGCTGGACTGGAAGAGGAGCAACCGGGACTAGAACCCAGGGTGCCGGTGCTGCAGGTGGAGGATTAGACTAGTGAGCCACAGCGCCGGCCCCATTATTAGGATTTTTAAGAATGAATTTTTACAACACAAAAAGTAAACACTAGTATAAACTGTGAATTTTTAGTTAATATTAATGTGTCAACATTGGTCTAACAATTTTAACAAAATTACCACATCAACCCGATATTAAAAATGGCAGTAACTGGGGAGAGCGCTGTGGCGCAGAGGGTTAAAGCCCTAGCCTGAAGTACAGGTATCCCATATGGGCGCCAGTTCTAGTCCCAGCTGCTCTACTTCTGATCCAGCTCTCTGCCATGGCCTGGGAAAGCAGTAGAAGATGGCCCAAGTGCTTGTTCCCCTGCTCCCAGATGGGAGACCCAGAAGAAGCTGCTGGCTCCTGACTTTGATTTGGCCCAGCCCTGGCCACTGTGGCCATTTGGGGAGTAAACCATCAGATGGAAGATTCCTCTCTCTTTCTGTCTCTCCCTCTTTCTCCACTGCTCTGCCTTTCAAATAAATAAAATAAATCCTTAGGAAAAAAATGGCAGGGTTTAGAAGCTCAGGGAAAAGTGATATATAGAAACACTGTACTTTTTACTTTTTTCTGTAAAACTAAAAGTATTCTAAAAAATAAAATTACTAATTTACAAAAGAAATTCAGTACTTCAAATTTAATTATATTTCTGTATCTTTAAAATATGATTAGAACATAAATATTCTATTGAAATTAGCATTAAATATTAAAGGCCTAGAAATAAATATCAAAATAACATGCAAGACCTCTGCATAAAACCGTAAAGATTTTCTGAGTGAGCTGAATAAGGCTTTGGATAACAGAAGGAAGTATCACTATCAATAATTAGAATGTTCAATATAATAAACACACATGCTTATAGATTGCAAGACTCAACAATGTAAATATGTCCATTCTCCCCAAACAGGTTTATGGAATTATATTAATGTCTGTAAAAAGAGGCTGCTTATGAAAGCCAGTGCTGTGGCATAGTAGACTAAACCTCCACCTGCAGTTCATGTCCAAGCTGCTCCTCTTCTGATCCAGCTCTCTGCTTATGGCCTAGAAAAGCAGTAGAAGATGAATCAAGTGCTTGGGCCTTGCACCAGCATGGGAGACCCAGAAGAAGATTCTGGCTCCTGGATTTGTATTGATCCAGCTCCTGGCCATTGTGGCCAACTGGGGAGTGAACCAGCATATGGAAGACTCTTCTGTCTCTCCTTCTCTATCTGTAACTCTACCTCTCAAATAAATAAATAAAATCTTAAAAAAAAAGGGGGGAGGGTTATGAGGACTGACAAATTTGTGACAAAACAGCTAGTTAAATTCCAGGCAAAACTGACTATCCGTATGTCAGAAAATAAAATTTTACCTCTTTTTTATACTATATAAAAATTAATGAGGGGCCGGCGCCAAGGCACAGTAGGTTAATCCTCCACTTGAAATGCCGGCATACTATATGGGCACCAGTTCTAGTCCCGGCTGCTCCACTTCTGATCCAGCTCTCTGCTATGGCCTGGGAAAGCAGTGGAAGATGGCCCAAGTCCTTGAACCCCTGCACCTGCATGGGAGACCTGGAGGAGGCTACTGACTCCTGGATTCAAATCGGCTCAGCTCCAGCCATTGCGGCCATTTGGGGAGTGAACCAAAGGAAGGAAGACCTTTCTCTCTGTCTCTCCTTCTCACTGTCTACTTCTCAAATAAATAAATAAAATCTTTTAGAAAATTAAGAGAGATGGGCATGTGGGTGTAGCAGGTTAAGCCACCACCCCAAAGACCACATCCCATATTGGAGTTTTGGTTCAAATCCAAGTTACACAGCTTCTGGTACAGTTTCAGGCTACTGCGCCTGGGAAAAAAGCAGATAATAGCCCAATTTTTTGCATCACTGCCACCCAAGTGGGAAACGTGGATGAAGTTCTTGGTTCCTGGCTTTGGCCTGGCCCAGCCCCAGCTGCTTCAGGCATTTGGGGAGCCAATTAATGGCTGGAAGACAGCCCGCTCTCTCTTGCTCTATTTCCCTCCCTTCCTTCCTCCCTTCCTTCTTCTTTTCCAAGTAAATAAAATTAACACAGATATGAAAAGACAGTTACAGAAGGACAGAGCCAAATGATCTGTGAAGCATAAGAAAAGATGCTCAATTCATCAGAAAATAGCAAGTGAAGATGACAGTGACATTGCTTTATATCCATCAGACTAGAAAAAATGAAAAAAGTAAAACATTTATTAGTGGAAGAGATGTGAAAGATTAACTTATACATGCAAAAGGAAATAAGGACATACCAACAGAGAAACAGCATATATATATATATATGCATACATATATATTTCTATATAAATATCTACGTTTACCTATAGATATATACAGAGATCTATTGAAAGAAATTTGATTGTTGCAAAAGCATAGTATGAATAAAATTATAAATATATAGCTATAACATTATAAAACATTTTTAAATAATGCAGAAAATTCACTAGAACAAACTACTTACAACTCACATTAGCAAGTTTTTTATCAAAACGCATAATAAAAATACAAATGATGTCAAGTAAATCCCGTTTCTGTGTACAAGTTTAGAGTAGGGGCTCTGGAATTAACAAACTGTGAGTTCAAACCACAGATACATCTCTAGGTCTGAAAGTTCTGAGAAAGCTTAACCTCTGGAAATCTCAATCTCCGTGTACAAAGTTGATAAGCATAGAAATAAATGTGAGTTCCTTTCCATATTGCCTGACATCTAGAAAGTCATCAGGCAGCCAAAATAAAGCACATAATGAATAATCAAAACACAGTCATAAATGAATAACAGTTTTCTGTTTCAAACTATGTAATTATCTCATTGCCACAGATCTGTTTTTCCCTTTGAGGAGTACTGAAACATTATGCTTACATGCAACATCATGAGGCCTTAAGGTAAGATAAAAATGTTTCCACTTTAAAAATATGTGCAATAATTCATCTGCCTCACCAATGGTAGAAATTTTATTTTCATCTGACCACAATTCTAATGATGACAGCACAACAGTGACTTTAAATTGGGTAAACATCTAAGAACAGAAAAACAAATATGTGCAGTTAATTTTTTATTTTTAATAATCAAGAAATTATTTTGATATTTTTGTAAAATCATTATATATGCATAATTTTGTTATTCAGAAACACTACGTCAAGTTAGTACAATTTATAATTTTAAACTAAAATACGTCTGATATGAAAAGGGAAATACTTACTGAATTTACAAGGCCAAAAACTTCAATGATTTTATTTGTTACTGTTGTGCTATCAGAGCCCAGGTATTCATCCTGAAAAACAGAATCAATTTCATATTTTAATACAATTTGTTACATGACATTTTTGAGATTTTCTTTTTTTTTAAAGATCTTTTATTTATTTATTTGACAGAGTTACAGAGAGTGAGAGAAAGGTCTTCCTTCCATTGGTTCACCCCCCAAATGCCTGCTATGGCCAGCGCTGCAATGATACGAAGCCAGGAGCCAGGCACTTCTTCCTGGTCTCCCACGCAGGTGCAGGGTCCCAAGCACTTGGGCCATCCTCCACTGCGCTCCAGGGCCACAGCAGAGAGCTGGCCTGGAAGAGAAGCAACCGGGACTAGAACCCAGCGCCCATATGGGATGCCAGCACCGCAGGCAGAGGATTAACCAAGTGAGCCATGGCGCCAGGCCATTTTTGAGATTTTCTCTCCATCTACTGTCAGAGGTTTGAGGCTGCTTTTGGGTTTAACAATTCAAAATAAGACATTAAACTGGATCACTCATACATTGCTGTTGGGAGCATAAACTAGTATGGCTACTCTGAAAATTAGTTTGGCAACTTCTTTCAAAACAAATCAATTTACTCTATGATCCAGAAATTGCACTCCTGAGCATTTATCCCAAAGAAATGAAAACTTACGCTCACCCAAAAACCTGTGTCTATGAACGTCCATAACAGCTTTATTCATAATAGTCCAAAATTGGAAACAACTCATATGTCCTCCAGTGGTTAAACAGTTAAATAAACTAGTGCATTCATACCATAGGATACTATTGAGCAATAAAACAGAATGTTTGTTGACATCTAGAAGAACTTGAAAAATCCTCAAGAAATTATATTGAGTGTAAAACAAATCCTAAAATGATACCAAACACTATACTTATGAATATTTAGGAAATATTGGTGAAATTACAAGAGAGAACAGCTTAGTGGTTGCCAAGGTTAAGAAGACAAGGTGGGAGGGGGCAGAATGGCTGTGACTTACAGGGACAACGTAAGAGAGACTTGTGGTGATGGCACTATTGAGTATTCCGATTGTGGTGGTGGTTACACAAGACTACCTTTGTGATACTGAAACATAATCCTGTCTCCCCTACACACATGCACATATGCTTGCACAAATTAGTACATATATAACTACTGAAATATGAATAAACTCCATATTGTAACAATGACAAATACCACGTCTATAGATCAACTTGCTACTATACTATGCCTTAAATGTCCTATATGATCTTTAAATAATTCAAAACTAAACTCATTATCCTCCCTAAGAAAATGGTCCTACTTAAATTTTTTGCTACTTCAGTGAATAGTCTTATCCTCTCCTACATCTCACGCTTATTTTAATACATGCTCCATGAAAACAGAGGTGGTTTTTCTATTTTGTGCACTGCCATTTCCCTAATAACTAGAAAAGCAAATGGTATCTAGATGTTATTCAGTAAATTTGTTAAGTAAATGATTAATCAAATAAAATTATAGGTCCCTCAACTTTAATCTCATCAGTAACTTTTAAAGTTGTTCCTTTATTTCTAGTGCTAAAAAAATAATTTATTTGAGGTTTTCACCTTGATTACTAGAATAATATCTTACATGCTCACTTCTCCCATTTTCTTACCAGCAATCCAGCCACTATACAATTACCAAAATGATTATTTTAAAATTAAACCATAAGTGTGCCATACCCCTGTTTTAAAAATTTCAATGGCTCTCCATTGCCTTTAGGATAAACCCAAATATCATATTAATTCTTCATCTATGTCTGTGTCCCTCTATTAACCATGTATATTAAACAAGCTGAACTTGCAGTTTCCTGAAAAGAACCTTCGCTCACACTTGCAAAGCAAAGTTTTGCAGTCATCCCTGGTCCCAAACTACACCCATTACTCATTTCCTGTATTCATCATGTAACCCACAATACTGACCATTGCTCTTAGTTTTTGTATTTCCTATGCTTTGACATCTTGGGGCTTTACTGGTCACACTTCTTAGAGATAGCAAATTCCAAGAGATAGTAAATGGCTTACCTTCAAGTGTCCCTTTCAAATACAAGCCAATTAATCCAAAGCCTTGATCCAATCACCTCCTCTCTAAGGTTTTACACTGAGGGCCACTATTACCTTGCACTGCTCACCCCAGAGGCAGGTACTAGACAACAATGAACAGCCCCTTCATCCCAGGGCTCAGCTGAATTATTCAAACTAGCCAATCCTCCCACACCTGCCTACCCAACCCTGCAAAGGAAATCACAATAAAGTCTCCTGTCCACATTCCCCTCTGGCTTTCTCTCTGTCTCCTAACACCAGTCCTTTCCCTTGTGGCCACCTGTATGATGTACACTGCTCCCTCCTCTTGAGAATATGAGTCCCAAATAGCAATAGCAACATTCTTCTCAATAGCAACATTTACTGCTCTCATGGCCTCATCATACCTGAATAACAAGACAACCCTGAATTTTAAAATAGCCACTTGTGGGCTCTTACAGTTGCTCAAGCTACAATTGTGTGTTTCTATTCATATCTCCATTGCTAAACTACATTTTTATAGCACTATATGCTTTCCTCAACTGTGGCACTGAACTGACAAGGATAAAATTGCAGAATCATTTTTATTAAGTCACTTAAGAACATATTTATATTCTTGCCCTTTAAATGGCAATATCTAGTAACAGAGAATTCATAGCTGGGACAATGTTTGCCTTATTACTATGTAAATAAACATAAGAATAGAGAGAAAGTATGCTTAACCAGTATTATACAAGTATTATACAGTATTATACAAGTATTATACAAGAATCATTTAAAACAACTCTCAAACAGTTATAACAAAGTCCTGAAACAAAATCATTTTCATAATCCAAACCAGCCCCTTTAGATGTAATCATATCTCAACTATCTCTTAAATATCTCATTATCTCCACTGTCTCTTAAATGGCCCCTCTGTCATTTTTTTCCTGTAATGAACCAAGTATTTAAGAAACCATCTTTAAATTCCTATTATCTCTGACTTTAACTCTGGATTCCTGACAAGCTTTACAACCTTTGGAATGTAATTGATAAGGAGCCCTTTTGATATTATCTGTGATGTTCCCCAGGTATGACAATCAAATGCTTATAATCAGGATAAACCCTGGAAAATATATTTTATCCCCATTATCTGAAATCTTTTAACTATTAGGAGAAATAAAGCACAACCTCTTTGATTACAAGCTAAGTTATCGGCCGGCGCCGCGGCTCAATAGGCTAATCCTCTGCCTGCAGTGCCAGCACACCGGGTTCTAGTCCCGGTCGGGGCGCCGGATTCTGTCCCGGTTGCCCCTCTTCCAGGCCAGCTCTCTGCTATGGCCAGGGAGTGCAGTGGAGGATGGCCCAAGTGCTTGGGCCCTGCACCCGCATGGGAGACCAGGAGAAGCACCTGGCCCTTGGCTTCGGATCATCGCGATGCGCTACGGCCGCGGCAGCCATTGGAGGGTGAACCAACAACAGCAAAAGGAAGACCTTTCTCTCTGTCTCTCTCTCTCACTGTCCACTCTGCCTGTCAAAAAAAAAAAAAGCAAAGTTATCATCTCAAAGACAATGAATATTTCAGAGGCCCTCAATTGTTTATGGGAATCAAAGATCTAGAGGTTTCCAGGTCAGGTAAACAACGAACTATCACAGGTATACCACAAAAAAAAACAAACAAACAAACAAAAAACACTGCTAAAAAGCTAGACACTAGACACGTTATTGTAAGTTGTCCTCATATATAGTTGTACTATCATCACTTTTGTTCTAATAAATATTTTACACAGCAAAACATTTCTTAGAACACGGACAGCTTGCTCTTCATGACTTCCCCATAATAGGACTAAAAAGCTTAAAAATTTACATTTTGTCCACATAGTGCCATTAAAAGCAGTTGGAATCATATCTGAAGAAGTCCTAAAAATGTGAAAGGCCAGAAAAAAACCACTTCATTCTGCAGGACTGTTGACAGCATTAGTGTAACTCTATCTGGTTTTTCAGCTAACAGTTTAACAGTTTTACAATGTTTTTCCTATGACAACCCATTCAAAAGATCATAATTTTTAGTTGCTCTTAATGTATGGATAATTGTATATTTTTACCAAATATTTAAAATCAAAGAAAAAGCAAAACACATACCAAAGCTTTGTCCACCACAATGTACATTTCTAGATAAAGAGGAAATACATCTGGAACAGGCAGTATTGGCTAGAAAAAAGCAGCATATAAAACTTGAAATATTTCATCATTTATGAATTCTGAACACTTTATCAAAGCTATTACCATAGCATTTACATGACTATTTTTATAACTAATTAATATCAATGTATATCCCTTAAGTTTTATAGCAATGGACTCTAGCAGTAGTAAGAATGCTGGTTATAAAGTCATAACAGATCATCAGTATATCTGCAGCTCCCAATTTGTGAACACAGAACAAAACATCTAGCATCTATTTCATTGGCACACAAAAATTGATTAAACTACTTTATAAATTATTTAGGTGATAAAAATGAAAAAATGGTTACTATTTTTTTAACTCCTTCCTATATCCATGTCCTCTGCAGTCTATCTCACTGACAGTAGAGTCTGTTTCTCCTTGCTCTCAGTCTGGACTGGGCTTTGTAAATGGAGTCAATAAATACTCAGAGGCAGTGCTCTTGTGCCAATTTGTAAGTTGCATCACTTTCTATACTGCTACTCTTCCTCTCAGAACCCCTGCTTGTACACATTTGGCCAGTTGACAATATATAAATAAATGACCCATTCACCTCCATTTCCTCAAGGGTAAAAAAAAAAAAAAAAAACAAACCACAAATTTAGTATCACCACCTTAGGAGAAAAGTTGGTGAATTTCTCTAATATTGTGGTGGGTGAACTCCCACCATCCTAATTTCAAATTTATTTCCACAGCTAGCTCAGAGTGAGAAGCAGTTTATCAAACTACCTCCTCTGGGGCTTTTAATTTTCATTCTCTCATAAGGCCACCAAAGATGAAGTTCAAATAAACAACTGTTTATCAGGATTAAATAAAATAACATTAGGTTGAAGGCAGCTATAGAAGCATGTGCTTACCTCTCTGTTATCACACTTTCCCCAGGTATTCTCCCAGAAATTTCTCACATATTAAAATATACTTGAGGATTTTAAGATTTTTAACATAGTTTTGTGTGTCTTTAGCATGAAAGTTGGTTCAATTGCCTATTTCCCAATTATAGACATACATATTAAAAGTATTGGTATTTAAAAGTCACACACACACACACAACATATATATATGTATATATATATATATATATATATATATATTTACTTTACTAAGCATAATAGTGAAATAAGGGCCAGCGCCATGGCTCAATAGGCTAATCCTCCGCCTTGCGGCGCCGGCACACCGGGTTCTAGTCCCAGTCGGGGTGCCGGATTCTGTCCCGGTTGCCCCTTTTCCAGGCCAGCTCTCTGCTATGGCCCGGGAGTGCAGTGGAGGATGGCCCAAGTGCTAGAGTCCTGCACCCCATAGGAGACCAGAAGAAGCACCTGGCTCCTGCCTTCGGATCAGCACGATGCACCAGCTGCAGCGCGCCGGCTGCAGCGCATCGGCCGCGGCGGCCATTGGAGGGTGAACCAACAGCAAAAAGGAAGACCTTTCTCTCTGTCTCTCTCTCTCTATCTCACTGTCCACTCTGCCTGTCAAAAAAATAAATAAATAAAAAAATTAAAAAAGTGAAATAAGCCAATCCCCAAAAGACAAATATTGTATGTTTTCTCTGATATGTGGTAATTTATACAGAATACAAAAAAATATAAAAATAAAATGGATATCCTATGGTTTATTATAATTTTTAGCCTATGTCTATACTTCTGTGGAACAGTGGTCTTTTTATTTTTCACTTGTGGAATATTATGGTTAGTGGGGCATTTATCTTGTCATTATAAAGTAAACTGAAATTATGTTTTTGTAAAAGTAAAAAAAGAAGAAAGGAATGAAGAAGGGGGATTGAGGGAGGGAGGCAAGTATGGTTATCTTCTTAAAAGTGAACCTGAAATATGTTCTCTTTATATTAAAATTTTTTAAATAAAAGTAAAGCATAGTAAAAAGAAGAGATTAAAAATTTTAATTAAGAAAATATATATTTTTAAATAAATAAGTAAAATATGTAGAACCTGAGGTACTGTGCATATGGCACTTTGGCAATAATGCTTTTCAATCATCTTGGTGATCCCACAAACTGTTAGTAAAATTTGATACAGTTCTTACTTCCCATTTTGGATGGAGCCTGAATATCTAGTATTTGGTTAAGAATTAAAATTCTACTGATCAATTTTTTTTTCTCATGAAAGAAAGTTTCCTGAGCACCGTCAGCAGGTCATATGTCTCTATAACTAAGGAGGAAGGAAAAGACTAGAAATTGAAACATGTTTATTTTTCTCAATAATGCTTCACTAAAACAAACTAATTTAATGTCTGCTTTTAAGGAATTCTTAATTTAATAGATTTCAAGTGAATTAATGAGAATTCAGCTTCTGAAATCATCTATTTTTGAGATATTTCTGACATTTTCACTTTTAAATGACAACAGAATAAAGCTCCTGGGTGACAATATTTTTATCTATAACACAACAGAGCCTTCATAACTATCTTTTTAATTAAAGAATCTAAACAACATATAAAAATTGTGCCTACTTTTGGGGTACATGTGATGTTTCCATACATGTATACATTGCATATTGTCCATTAAGGGCATTTCGAACACACTTAAATTTCTTTATTGTTAAACTATCCAAAACTTTATCTTCTAGTTTCTTTTCATATAGAAATGTACAGCACATTAACTAGTTATCCTATTGTGCAAGACTACCAAACTTCTTACTCCTACATAGCGGTAACTTAGCACTCATTAATCATCCTACCCCTTAACCTATCTTTTGATGAATGTTAAAAAGCAAAATTACCCAGCAAAGCTAATTTTCAAATTCCTTTAGAACTCTTTATATACAGAAGATCAGTTTAGCATACATTAAGTAAAGATTTCAACAGTTTGCTCCCACACAGAAACATAAAGTGAAAAATACTGTTTGAGTACTAGTTACAGCATTAAATCTCAATGTACAGCACACTAACTAATCTGGGATTTTTTTTAACACACTATTTAAACTCAAAGTCCAGACCTTAGGTCAAAAGTTGTTTGACTGTTAGTATCACTTCATTTACTGATTCTGTCCCAGAGAACATCTGAAGTTTAAAAATTTTTGTCTCAAATTAAGAAAGTGTCCTTTTATATCCATTACTTCTGTTCCATTTTTTCAATTTATTCTTTTTTATAAGAATTTATTTATTCAGTCCTGCTCTCCATTTTCTTTCTTGGTTTTTCTCACCAGTTCACCATTGACAGTTATTCAATGGACCAAGCTACACAAGGCAACCTAGATTGGTTTGGAAGTAATTTATCTGCAAAGCTTTGTGCATTAAGAAGCAACATCCCTGAGAGGCTGGAGGGGATGGGAGGGAAGGGGAGTGAAGGGAAGAGAAGCAGAGAGGAGAAGTGAAGAGGGGAGGGGAGGGGAGAGGAGAGGAGGGGAGGAGAAGGAAGGGGTGAGGAGGAGAGGGGAGGGGAAGGGAGGAAGCTACAATAATAATCATCAACCAAGTAAATCTAAGGGGAACTTTCTACTTTTCTCAGTCTGTCATTTTTCTTTCCTCCAACACTCATCCAGATAAAGTGATGTCCCTGAGCACCCAGAGCTTCCTAACTTGTTTTGCGGGTCGTGTCACTTTTAAAACAACACAAATTCAGTTTGGAAGACAGGTGCTCAAATGAGAAAGCATTCCGTTATAAAGCAGATATATATATATATATATAAACCTTTAAAAAGAACTGTGTCACTCTTCAAAGACCAATCTATCTAGGACAGAATTCCTGCATAAATTATTCATTAAGGAAGTTCCCCTCCCAGACACCAGTAGAAGAAGGATTAAGAGTAAGGGAAGCCACATGAGAGTGTGCTCACAGGCAAAGTCCCAGAAATAAACTCTGGAGCAGGTTGTTCTGACCTGTGAGTCACTGATGCACTAGTTGAGGAACACCATAGGGAAATGCAGATCTCTAGAAGTTTCAGTAGCTGAAGGACTACAAATCAAAAAAGTGCCACAAGTGCCAACTGTTAAAAGCAAAAGCACAAAACAAAGACAGTGTCTTCTACCATCCCACCCTACCCCCACAAAAATACAGTATAAAGAAACCTGAGAACATCTGGGCAGAGCACCAGTACTGTTCACTATGCCAGGTCATCTAAGCCTTGTACTTACATTCCTAAACTCTTACAAGGGAAACAAAATTGCTAGTATTTAACAAAAATGTATTATAAATTATACACATATCTGTAGTAGTACTGAATATTTAGGTGTTACATACACATTTCATAGTCCATTAGGTCCTGTATTACCTAGGATATATAATTAGTAGCTATAACAGAGCCAGAAATTAATGATGAATTAAACAAGATTAGAGTTTACTTCTCTCATACCTAAAAGTTCAGAGTGTTCCACTATGTAAATTTTTCAAGAGCAAAGTGCATTCTACCTTCCTATCCATGTGGTACCATCCTGATCCATAATGACCAGGGCATTTCCTACACTCCAGACAGCAGGAAAGGGAACTGGCATGGAGGATAAGACCTTTCCCTTTAGAATTCAGTCCAGAGAAACACAGTATGTCTGCTCACATGTTATCATCAGCTTTAACTATATATGTCATCAACAGCTGTAACTTTGTCTCAAGACCTCAACTGGAAATAAAGGAGACATATGCCCAGCTAAATTCTGAGGGTTTTTTTTTTTAATTGACAGAAGATGGACAGGACATGTACTAGGAACAACTAATATTGCCACATACTCTTGTATAATCTATGTAAATGTATGCCATTATTTCTTGGTATTCAGTTTTATCCCTTTACAATGCGTTGATGAGGACTATCACATGCTGTAATGCAGGCAGCATGTTGAACAATACACATGGCCATATCAGGCAACCCTGTTTATGATACTTTAATTATACTTATAATTTAGTTAATGCTGACTCTTTGGTCATGAATCAAGCTCTATAAATATTGGCTCTATTGAATAACTTCCAGTAATTTTGAGACAACAGCAAGAACTTGGAATTTTTTGTTTAAAAATTACTTAATTTTTAGAAAATGATAATGTTAACAAACAAAATAAGAACCAAAATAAAGCTGCTCATAAGCAGAAAGTGATAGATTGTTGCAAGGAGAAAAGGTTGATGTCTGGATTCAAGGAAATAGTTGGGTTGAGAAAAGATTAGATGTTCACAAGGAAACGACATTTCCTATAGCCATACAATAGCCTATTAATTTAAATAAACACAACCAATAACTGCTTTGAAAGTAGTAATAAGGTATACCCAACTCACTTTTTCACCTATATAAATGATGTAGTCCTTTGAGTGTTTTTCTATGATTTTAGTATCATTGTTGAAACTTGAAAATTCCTTATTTCTATTTCCTAATTTATATAGAAGATGCTGAAATTGAACTGTAGATTCCAGAGGCTCAATTCCATAAGAAACATTTTCAAATTGCAGTACTCCTCTGTAAAATTAAATAAAAAATTTTGTGTGCTTTTAATTGAATCAATATTATGAAATTCTGACAAAATAGAAAAGAAAAAATAATATATAGAATATTCTGAGTCCAGTATTTTGACCCAAACTCTTCTAGAGATGACTCCAAGTGAAAAAATATTTCCCCAATCCACAAAACCAACTTTCCACTTCACCTTTTCATAGTTATAAAAGCAGCAAAAATTACCAAATTGATTATTAGATTACAACAAATTATTTAGTCAATTGTCAGATGCACATTACAGTGATCAAGTAATTCCTATTTTCCAAGTCAATGACTTAACTAAAGCTATATTAAAAGGAATTCTTGATGAATTTCTTTGGTTTGCAATAATTTAAAATTTTGAGTAACAATGCATATAGCATGAAAAATCATATTAATAAAAATTAAATTTAGCAATAATTATTAAATGACAATTTTGTTAGATACATGGTCTTGATTAAAAGAAAGATTCCAATGAATAAACAATTCATATAATTTTCCTTTCCTGAATATGGATAACAATTCAAATCACTACTCCCAAAAAAACAAATTTCAGCTCCAAATTTCAGAGATCCAAGTAAAAAGCACTATAGAATACCAAGGTTCCTGTTCATACTACTGTGGAACTGTGGTCTTTCGACTTTTTACCTGTTGAATATTATGGTTAGTGGTGTATTAAGCCTGTGATTACAGAGTGGATTGAAATTATGTTTTTGCAAAAAATAAAAACAATAAAGGAAGGAAAGAGGAGGGTTGAGGGAGGGAGTGAAGGAGGGAGGCAAATATGGTTATCGTCTTAGAATTGTACCTATGAAATACATGAAATTTGTTCTCTTTATATCATTAAAATTTTTGTAAAAACTTAAACACGTTTCCTGAGCTATAAAATGAAGGTAGATAATTTCCTGACAGAATAGAAAAACTCTCAGAGCACTAAGAAGGAAACCCAACAATTTGTGGAGAATTCATGATGGTGGTACTAGAAAAAACATGAGCAATATAACTATTTGTTTTTATATAACCTGCCTCTTCACTTTGAAAATGGCTTCCTTGAAAAAGAAAACATTATATGTTTTTTCTGATATATCCAAACACTACTATATATCAAAAATACTCTTTGCTGAGATAAAATATCCTGAATTTAGCTTCTCTTACGGTTGTCAAGCCCCTCCAACTGCCATTTCTGTACTTAAGAAAAATAAACAAGCAAACGTGCAAGGAAAGTTGTGAATCTAACCTTTCAGGAAGTTAGAAATGTCTCTGGTCAGTGAGGAAACTGAGAAGAAATAATGAAAGTGGAAACATGTTAAGAGGAGGATGCTGTTGAAAAACCTCAGCATAAGAATCCTCCTTCAGGTTCACACTTAATATAAACAATAAATTTTCTATAGACAAATATAACTCTGCTTTTCTGTAATCCAGAATAGGAAAAAAAAAATAACCTGAGTCCAGAGCACGTGCTGAGTGTGACAATGGAATTTGGATATCCTTCAATATATCCTTGATAGTAACAGTGAGGCTAGGGAAGAAAGAAAGTGGTTACTTAGGAACTGACAAAACTTTCTAGTGATTTCCTGCTTCTATACTTGATTGAACTTTCTGAATATTTCTCACAAGCTACCTGGTTTACAACAGTATGAGCAAAGTGGCATTGAGAAGAAAAAAATCGCCACATTTTGGACACTTTCCACAACCCTAACTATTCTTTTGGATTATGATTTTGTTTTGTTTTGTTTTAAAGATTTTTTTATCTGTTTATTTCACAGGTAGAGTTAGTTACAGACAGTGAGAGAGGGAGACGGAAAGGTCTTCCTTCCATTGGTTCACTCCCCAAATGGCCACCACAGCCAGAGCTACGCCGATCCGAAGCCAGGAGCCAGGTGCTTGCTCCTGGTCTCCCATGTGGGCGCAGGGGCTCAAGCACTTGGGCCATCCTCCACTGCCCTCCCAGACCACAGCAGAAGGTGCTGGACTGGAAGAGGAGCAACTGGGACTAGAACCTGGCACCCAACCTAATCATTAATCCATAAATACCTTAAATATATCCCCCTGTGAATCTTGAGAGTTTATATACTAGAAAAGCATTTATTCATGATTTAAAATTTTTTTAAAGTTTATAAAAACATAACATAAATCTTACCTTAATATCTGTAGAATGAGTACTCACAGATTTTTGATTATACAAATAAACCATAAAATTATCTGCCAAAAAATATCTAATTGTAAGAAAGAGAATTTTACACATTATTTTTCCTGAAACATATAAATAGCAGCAATTAGTAAATTGATAACCTCAGGTCAACTCTGACCCATTCTATGTTTCTAAAAGGAGTTTCATTGGGACAAAGCCATATCCATTCATTTACACATTGACAATAACTGCCCTCATAGTACAGACTTAAGTCATTTTGACACAGGCCATATGGCTTTCAAAGCCTGAAATATTAACTCTCCAAACCTTTGAAGAAAATATTTTGGAACCCTTGAATAAAAGGAGGATCTTCTTTTGAAATATATTTGAATTTTATACAAAGAAACACACATTTACTGAAATAAAGTAATTTTCCTGATTTAATAGACTCTTTAAAGAAAATAAGTCTGAAACACAAGGACAAAAATACTTTAACTGCTTTAATGTTACTTTTTTATGAAAATAATTATGTGGTATTTTAAAATGTATAGATATGAACTGGATGAAGGATGGACAGTTTTCTCATCTTTCAATGTAAATCCTATAACTATGCAAATGTATTACTTTTATAATGATGTGAAAGAGTATTGTGTAAAACTCATTTTCATTTTAGCATGTGCATTGAAACTTCAAGACATTCCCTTCATCCTTAAACGTTTTCATGGCATTCAATTATAGGTTGTTTTACTCTTAACCCTTAACACTTTAACATTCACCCCCACCTCAACAGATTTACTTTTTTCACTTTTGTGGCTTCATTTATTTCCATATAAAGAGGTATCTTCGTAGTATACTTTGGTTTTTGACATCTTGTTAAAATTCAGCATGTATACCAAGAAATGCACATAAGGGTACAGATAAATGAGTTTTTATAATATTTATTTTAAAGATTTTTTTATTTATTTTGAAAGTCAGAGTTACAGAGCGAGAGGGAGAGACAATTTTTCCATCCAGTGGTTCACTCCCCAGATGGTTGTCAGTTGGTCCAAGGGCTGCGGGTAATCATTAATCCATAAATGCCTTAAATATAGCCCCTTAAATATATATACATTGGGTAGTGTGTAGACCTCCAGATAATCTTATTCCAAAATATGCTAATGAATACTATAGAAATTACAGTATCACATATTATGTACCGATTTTACTTTGATTACCAATGTTAATAATTCAACTAAAAGTAATTTTTCCACTAATTTTTCTTAAAATAAATTTGTAACTATTAGAAGCTTCAAATTTAAAACTAGTTACTAATTTCTCTTATAATAAGTATAAAAAACTTTTTACAAGAAAAATAGCTTATGTTAAGTTTAAAAAAGAATTATTTTATAACTTATATCTGCTTTTCAAGTCTTACTCATAATTTTCTCTGGGTGCAATTCCATTTTGGATGAGATTTTCAAACTTTAGTTTGTATTAAAGGTGAACTTGTTTGAGAGTTTGAACCAAATTGCTTTAGCCATTTCTGAGTTGTGTGAAGGTGAAGGTACATTTTTCATGTACCTAACTAAAACTGGCTCCGACCTTTCCTCCTGATGTAAGTCACAAATGACTAATGCTACACCTCCTGAAATTGACAAGATTATTATATTTCTCACTGAAATATCTAAATTAAAAAAATATTATTTTAGTATAGAAAAATTTCCCATTCATGAGTCTGAAAATTGCTAATAGATGACTGCAGTTTAAAAGTAGAGAAAATATAATAAAGGTCAATTCAGATTTCTGTCTAAATTAATTTTTTTTGACAGGCAGAGTGGACAGTGAGTGAGAGAGACAGAGAGAAAGGCCTTCCTTTGCCATTGGTTCACCCTCCAATGGCCGCCGCAGCCGGCACGCTGCAGCCTGAGCACTGCGTTGATCCGATGGCAGGAGCCAGGTACTTATCCTGGTCTCCCATGCGGGTGCAGGGCCCAAGGACTTGGGCCATCCTCCACTGCACTCCCTGGCCACAGCAGAGAGCTGGCCTGGAAGAGGGGCAACCGGGACAGAATCCAGCGCCCTGACCGGGACTAGAACCCGGTGTGCTGGTGCCGCAAGGCGGAGGATTAGGCTAGTGACCCGCGGCGCCGGCCTATAAATTAGATTTTAAAAGGATATAGGACAAATATTAAATTAGTGTAGCATTTAAGGGCAGAAATTTTAGGAAGTTAATGCACTTTAAAATGTAAAAGTAACTTAACCTGAGCCTTTAAACAATCTAACTAGAGGGAAAAAGAGCAAGCTATGCTCAGCACATCCTCCAGTGAGTTTTGAATACTTAAATATTGATCCCCTCTTATGCAGCAAATTGGGAAAGATATCTATTATGAAGTGGCATAAAATAAATGTAGTATTATATATCACATTAAAGATTATTTTTAAGTTTTTAATACATTTATTTATTCATTTTAAATTTTATTTAAGGAATACAAACTTCATGCATCTCATATATACAAATTTAGAAACACAGTGATTCTTTCCACCCTATCTCCTTCCTGCCCATACTCCCAATGCTTCTTCCTTTTCCCTCTCCCATCCCCATTCTTTTTAAAAAGATCTATTTTCAGTTAACTTTATACTCATAAGATTAACTCTGCACTAAGTAGAGAGCTCAACAAATAGTATGAAGAAAAAACAAAAACAAACAAACAAAACTCATTGTTCCTCAACAGTCAAGACAAGGCTATTCAAAATCATCACTCCACAAAGTGTCAATTTTACTCCTATAGATTACCTTTAAGGTACTCAGTTACCACAGATCAGAGGAAACATATGGTACTTGTCTTTTTGGTATTGCTTGCTAATACTACTTTAATTCTGTAAACAGAAAGCATTCAAATCTTATAATGGAAGCATAGTGTTTAGAATGTTAAAGGGGAAAATGCCTTTTTTCTAAACTTTACATTTGAATCTAAGCTGTGTCATATTGATAATTTTTCTTTTCTTTTTTTTTTTTTTTTTTTTTGACAGGCAGAGTGGACAGTGAGAGAGACAGAGAGAAAGGTCTTCCTTTGCCATTGGTTCACCCTCCAATGGCCGCCGCGGCCGGCGCGCTGGGGCCGGCGCGCTGCGGCCAGTGCACCGCGCTGATCCAATGGCAGGAGCCAGGTACTTATCCTGGTCTCCCATGAGGTGCAGGGCCCAAGCACTTGGGCCATCCTCCACTGCACTCCCTGGCCACAGCAGAGAGCTGGCCTGGAAGAGGGGCAACCGGGACAGAATCCCTGACCGGGACTAGAACCCAGTGTGCCAGCGCCGCAAGGCGGAGGATTAGCCTAGTGAGCCGCGGCGCCGGCTTCGTATTGATAATTTATACTCCAGCTTACTGAGATGAATTTGGATGTCTGTTCAATTCCTTTCAAGTTGGTACCAACTGGATAAACTTGTCCTTTATTTCCTTACTCAAAGTCAAGTGTGTTACATCACTCAGCTCCAGAGACTACTATGTGTGGGGCATTAGATGTAATAGAAATAAGAAACCCTCCAAGTGGTAGCAAGTTTTATAGTGTAGTTTAAAAAAATGTTGTAGAGGATTTATCTTGGGACAGTATGCAGACTGCATTTGAAAGGTAATAAATAAAGGTAATAAACAAAGTCAGGAAGAATAACCACAAAGCTGTTCAGTGGAAAGTGTCTGAGCTAGGTTTCACCAGGAATGGAGAGGAAGGGATGGAAACCAGAAAATTCTGCAGGACCCACTGTCTGATTCAGTTTAGAAAATAAGAGCAAGAATGGTATACACAAAGGCATTTGTAGTCAACTGGATACGAAAAACTGAAGAAAATATTATGACTATGGTTAATACTAGAGATGAACTTGAGCTTCAGAAAGGGAGTAGAAGATGTGGAAGATGTCAAATTACAGTTGACAGTTAAATTATGAAATTATTTTTTTATTTATTTGACAGGTAGAGTTATAGACAATGAGAGAGAGAAATACAGAGAGAAAGGTCTTCCTTCTGTTGGTTCACTCCCCAAATGGCCATGGCGGCTGGAGCTATGCCGATACGAAGCCAGGAACCAGGTGCTTCCTCCTGGTCTCCCATGCGGGTGCAGAGGCCCAAGCACTTGGGCCATCCTCCACTGCCCTTCCAGGCCACAGCAGAGAGCTGGATTGGAAGAGGAGCAACTGGGACTAGAACCGGGGGCCCATATAGGATGCCGGCGCTGCAGGCGGAGGATTAAACAACTGACCCACAGCGCTGGGCAAAATATGAAATTATAAACATATTCTTTGACATAATTTCTTACATGCCAATATTCCATTTAAAATTAGATCAAATGGGCTGGCGCCGCGGCTCAACAGGCTAATCCTCTGCCTTGCGGCGCCAGCACACCGGGTTCTAGTCCCGGTCAGAGTGCCGGATTCTGTCCCGGCTGCCCCTCTTCCAGGCCAGCTCTCTGCTGTGGCCAGGGAGTGCAGTGGAGGATGGCCCAAGTCCTTGGGCCCTGCACCCGCATGGGAGACCAGAAGAAGCACCTGGCTCCTGCCTTCAGATCAGCGCGGTGCGCAGGCCGCAGCGCGCCGGCCCCAGCGCGCCGGCCACAGCGGCCATTGGAGGGTGAACCAATGGCAAAGGAAGACCTTTCTCTCTGTCTCTCTCTCTCACTGTGCACTCCATCAAAAAAAAAAAATTAAAAATTAGATCAAATGCATTATTCTTTATTAGCACATAAGACCACATCTGTAACCTAGAGCATTTTTAGAAACATAGCAGATTCATTCTATTTAGTGTAACTGTTCTCACATCTTGCCATTTCCTATAAAATACCACAAATCACCCAATTTACTCCCTCTCTTCTCAGTGTCTTGCGTCTATTCCTTACACAATCATTGACAAGGGATGTTGTAATTTTTAAAGATTTATTTATTTATTTGAAAGAGTTATAGAGAGAGAGAAGGAAAGGCAGAGAGAGATAGGTATTCCATCCACTAGTTCACTCCCCAATTGGCTGCAACAGCTGAAGCTGTGCCAATCCAAAGTCAGGAGCCAGCAGCTTCTTCGGGGTCTCCCATGTGGGTGCAGGGGCTCAAGGACTTGGGCCATCTTCCACTGCTTATCTAGGCCATAGCAGAGAGCTGGATCAGAAGTGGAGCAGCCGGACTCAAACCAGCACCTGTATGGGATGCTGGCAACTGCAGGCAGCAGCTTTACCCGCTAGGCCATAGTGCCAGCCCTAGGGATGTTGTATTTTAACAAATTTTTCTGTATATCTATTGAGATAATGATATGGTTTTTATCCATCATTTTGTTGATGTCATGTATCAGTTTTATTGATTTGCGGATTTTGAACCATCCCTGCGTCCCTGGGATAAATCCCACTTGGGCAGGGTGGCTGATCTTTCTGGTGTGCTCTTAGATTCAGTTTACTAGTATTCTGTTGAGAATGTTTGCATCTATGTTCATCAGGGATATTTGCCTTTTTTGCTGTATCTTTCTCTGATTTGGGAAACAAGGTACTGCTGGCCTTATAATTAATTTGGAAGGATTCCCTCAATTTCAATTGTTTTGAATAGTTGAAGAATCAATATTAGTTATTCCTTACAATTCTGGTAATATTTAGCAGTGAAGACATCTGGTCCTGGGCTTTTCTTTGTTGGTAGACTATTATTGATTCAAGGTCAGTACACATCATTCTCCTCTTCCTGACAGTCCTGTATGAATGCATTATTGTGTTCCTTTAGGGGAATCATATTGTCTTTCTCGGTTTTGTTTCTTGTGTTTCTGTGTTGATCTTTATGCACCCAGGGAATCATTTGCTATTATTTCATCTGGAGGATAGATTTCTTTCTTTTTCTTTTTTTGACTGAAGGCTTTATTGTTGGGAATGTGCCATTATGGCTCAGTGGAGTGCCTGAGGCTTACACTGGAGTTCTGGGAGGATGTTCTGAGAGGGGCTAGGGAGAGCTGGCCACTGTTTACAGGGCAGGTAAAAAGTCCAGAGTAACAAGCAAGTTCTCTGTAATGGAACACTTCTAGTTACTCAGTAGGGGGAGGGGCTTTTGAAGCTGGCTAGTATGCTAAGCTGAACCAGCTGATTCACAGCCTACAGTGAGCTCATGGTTCCTGTTTGCCCCACTGACCCAGGCATGTGCATCATACAGAGCACTGAATCACTATGTACTGCATTCCCCCAAGATCTCTGCAATATCTGTACCCAGCATGCAGGTGAAGTAACACCTTGACAGTAGGGACTCCATTTTGGAGCACCTGAGATTCCATCTTTAGAAAGCACACCCTTTCCCCCGACTGTGAAACTCTGGTCTGAAACTATGATCTAAAACACTCGGATAATACCCATCCACTACATCACACCTGGCAACTTGCATCACACTTAGCAGAGCATAGAAACCCCCAGTATGATTGCTCAAGCTTGGAAGTAGACAGGCTGCACCTGGGTTAATGATAAAACTGTAACTTGTCTATGTCCTACATATGATTTAAGCCAATGCCTGGATTAATGTCAAGATTATAATTTGAATTGTTAAGATTGTAACTGGTATTGTTAAGATTATAATGTCTACTAGTTTCACATAGCTTTAAGTCAGCTTGACCCCTGTAACCATGTATTCCCCTCCCAGTTCTGTGGTTTTTACCTTTATAAACCCTGTTGCTTTGGGCTTCGGGGTCAAGAGTTCTTAAGGGCATGAGCCCACTCTCCACCGCCAGCAATAAAGGACCATCAGATTTTATCAGTGTGTGGTGCTCCTTTGTACTCACTCGGGTACAACACAGGGATCTCTTGAGTTTCTCAGTTAGACTAGGCAGGTGAATAGGTACCCAACCACAACCTGCCCCTCTCTCATCCTCATGGCCTATGCCCAGGACTCCCACAGTAGAGGATGCAGAATGTCTGTTCTCCACAACACAATGCATTATTCTTTTTTAGCACATAAGACCACATCTGTAACCTAGATCATTTTTAGAAGCATAGCAGATTCATTCTATTTAGCGTAACTGTTCTCAGATCTTGCCATTTCCTATGAAATGTCTGATCCTTCCCCAACACAAAATACCTGCTGCTCCCCAAGTCAGGACAGATTAGGCTGGAGCTCCACCTTAGCAAATGGAAGGAAGCAATATGGCGTCCCTCCATGGAGCAAAGTAGTTGCTCAGCCCCTGCCAGCTCCCCAAGCTAGACTCAAAGCCAGTGGAGACCCTGAAATTCTCTCACAGTCAAAGCCACCAGTGGCACGGTTCACGGCAGTCTACTCTCACCTTTCCCTGGAAGTTGGCGCTTCCCAACTGTGCACTAATCATGTATATGTAGGAGTCACCGGAGGCAGGCAGCTGGTGGTTGCATGTATGTCCTCTCCTTGCTTCTCTATAGAATCTCTTTTCTGTTCTATCCATTCCCCACTGAAAATTTGTCTCAAAGAAAAAGTTATTCCCCTGGGAACACGGTCCTGTCTTTATTTTTCTGATATCTTTCTGTGGTTGAAGTCAGTGTGGCTTCTCACTATTCAGCCATCTTGAACATCTGAAGTATACTTAGAATTCAAATAATGTCAAATCTCCAGTTTTGTTCTTTTTGGCTCAAGATCAATTTGGGAATTCAGGGCATTCAGGGCTCTTTTCTTTTTCTATGAAAAATGTCCTTGACATCTGATAAAGTTTGCATCAAATCTCTGGATCACTTTGGATAACAGGAGCATTTTAAAAATATTAATTCAAACATTCCATGAACATGATGTATCTTTTCAATTTATTTGTATCTTCATCAATTTCCTTCATCAATGTTTGATGGCTTTCATATTTCACCTACTGGGTTAAATATATTCCTAATTGGGGTGGGGGTTTAGGCTAGAAGTTAAGAAGCCTGTATTCCATATCAGGAACTTGGCTTTGATACCCAGCTCCAGCTCCTGACTTCAACATCCTATTAATGCAGGCATCAGAGATTCATCAAGCAATTGGTTTCCTGCTGCCATGTGGGAGACCTGGATTCAGTTCTTGGCTCCTGGCTCTGACCTGACTCACTCTCTGCCACTGCAGGTATTTGTGGAATAAGCCATCAGATGGTAGGGCTCTCTTTCACTCTCTCTTCCTCCTTCTTTCCCTTCCTCCATACATTCATCTCTCTCAAGTAAATTTTAAGATTTTATCCCTACATATTTTATTTTTATATATTGTAAATTGGATTATTTTCTTGACTTTTTTTCAGATTTTTTTTATTGTATAGAAACATTGCTGATTTTTTGTACGCTGATTTTGCATCCGACAACTTACTTTATTTTAGTTCTAACAGTTCTAACAGTTTAGTTCTAACAGTTTAGTTCTAACAGTTTTTAATTGGGTCGTTGGGGCTATGTACAGATAAGATCATATCATTTGCAAACAGGAACATTGTCCTTTATTATTTCTCATTTTAGATGCCTTTTATTTCTTTCTCTTGCCTGATTTATATGGCTAGGATTTACCATACTATATTGATCAGAATTGGTGAAAGCAAGCATCCATGTCTTGTTCCCAATCCTAGATAGAAAGTTTTTAACCTTTCATTGTTAAATATATTAGCTATAGACTTGTAATATCCAGACTTTATCAGGATTAGGTACATCTCTTCTATTCCAAATTTATTCAGAATTTTATCATTAACTATCTCTCTCTATCTCTCCTTCTCTCTCTGTAATTCTGTCAAATAAATCATAACAATCTTTAAAAATCAATTAAAGCAACTACCAACTGAACATTACCGTGGTATGTCCCAAGGTATTCATATACAGTTTTATTCAAAAGTGATACCCTGTTTCCTCTGATTGAGGTCTGTTATGTTTGGCTACATTCCTGTCAACACTACATCCAATCTGGTAACAAATCTTTTTTTTTTTTTCTACCTCTTTAGTATCTCTTAGAAAAAATATCTACTTCTACACCATCATAGTTCTGCTTCTCATTATTTCTCTTATAAGTTATTTGAAATAGTTTCCTAATGGCCATTGGGCTATCATCTAGGTTATACACTATATACACATGTCCTATCAATATTTCAAACTTTGTTTTATCTCTTAACACTGTTAATT
This sequence comes from Oryctolagus cuniculus, assembly GCF_964237555.1. Taxonomy (NCBI): domain Eukaryota; kingdom Metazoa; phylum Chordata; class Mammalia; order Lagomorpha; family Leporidae; genus Oryctolagus; species Oryctolagus cuniculus. The sequence continues at coordinate 89,531,100 of NC_091433.1, forward strand.
GTCCTAATACAATGTACAATTGCAATGTGAGTCCTCCCATTTACTCTCTTAAACTCTTCAAAAGTTTGGAGTTGTCATTTACTATGTTCTCCATGCCTTTAATCTAAAAGAGTATTTAACTCATTATTTGTAAGAGTTATTTGGCATCTAACACAGTGAATCACTTTGTTTACCCTTTTCATTTCTCTTTAAAAACTTTCCCTGCAACCAAAAAACTTCATGTTTTTTTTTTCTCTCTTAAAAAATATGTTCCTGGCCATCTATGTGGATTTAAAAACTCAATGTATTTATCTAAGCCACCTCTTTCTTCTTTCTCTGCCCAGCGCTTTTTTTTAACACATGCTATTTCCACTTTCTCATGAATGACCTCTAACACCATGCAACTGACTTCCACTTCCAAAATTTAACTGACTTTCTCCTCTTGAATGGCACAAATTACTTCCAAGTCAGATTTTCAAGACTAAGTTTCTGTCAAGAACTAAACCTCACAGAAATTATTTCAAGTATTTTCTCTATTTTCTGAAGGGTAGCATATAAACTAGTATTATTTCCCACAAACTAATAGCCATCCCTATAACAGCACAAAATCTAATTACTATGTTAAAGCTCTTATTCTACATTCTCATGGTGATCCCACTTCATTGATGAAACTGTAAGTGATAGAATAAGTCACAGATTTACTCATTGTAATATTGCCCCCCCCCATTATACAGATCTTGCTGGTTCTGCCAACTTAATGTCATACAGCTGAGTCTTCAGGAGGTGAGTATTATTTTTTATGTTCCTAACCTCCATTCACAAAACACTATTTGAGGCATTAGGCTAAAATTTTAATTAAGTCACAGTAGAGTGACTGGTCATCTACGGTAACTAAATTGTTGGTAACAACTATACTTATCATTTTTTCATGCTCCTTATTGTTATGAGTAAACAGCTTCATAAAAAAATAAAATAAAATCTGAAGCCAAAGAATAAAAACATTACCTTTGCTTAAGGTGCACAGTATACAGTTTCTCATCAATTGGAATACTATAGGATATATGTTCCTAGAGAAACCAGAACAAACTCAAAGTGAAAACAAATTTTAAAAAGAAGCAAATCAACAATTTTATATTAATCCCTTCAAATAATGCTTTAAAAGTCTTAACATGTCTCAGACTACTTGTGATTTTAAAATCTGCAATAAAATATTTTAAAACATTAATATTTGTTTATTATATGATCAATTCTTACTATTTTCACAAAATAATCACAATCTGAGACTTTACATAGAATTACAAATCTACATGTAACTAATATGTAAACTTATGAAAGAAGAGACTATGTGCAAATGCCTATTTTGGTGGCATCATTAGAGTAATAAGGCATTCTACATCAATGAAACTTATTTTATCAGGCAGAAAATTATTCTATGATTTTCTTCAAAATTCTCCTACGATTTACTGCATAATTCCTTTATTTTTCAAGAGAAGATCGCTAACTAAAATTTCATATTGTCTCTGACTCTATCATTACTATTTTCCAGTTAGAACAAGGATGGCAATAGATTGGAATATGTGTAGGTGAGTGAACCTAAGAGATGAGAGTCTATCCAGCAAAAGAAAACATGTGAAAATCATCAATGAAAAGAAAAACCAGTTAAAGTGTATGAAAACTAAAGGAACACAAAGAACACAGAAAAATACAAGCATTCTAGGGTATGTGAAAATACAAAGAAACCAAGATTCTGCATACATCAAAGAAGAATAAGAAAGATTGTTTCAAGGTATACTAAATGGTCAAAGATGAAACAAGAAAGTTAAAATCATTTATGATAAGTCAAGTTGATATCATGAAACTACTGATATGATGTTAACAAGAAGAGCAATTTATCTCTACAGCAAACTTCACCAAAACACATAACCTCAGTTTAATCATGAGAAAACACCAGGCAAACCCAAATTGTGGTACATTCTACAAAATACCTCACCAGAACTCTTCAAAACTATCCAGATCTTGAAAAACAAGGAAAGCTCAATAAACAGAGCAAAGGAAATGAATAAGGTATGCACTTTAATCTCCTATATTGGATTCAGGAACAGCAAATTGCATAGCAGTGTAAAACCTGGTGAAATCCAAATAAAGTCATTTACTTAATTATAAATTATCATTGTTAATTTTTTAGTTTATATATATATCCATATAGTTTTATAACACCTAACATTATAGGAAACTGAACACTATGTATTATCTTTTTAAGTTTTCTGTAAATCTAAAATTGTTCCCAATTTTAAAGATTTGAGAGACAGAGAGAGAGGCAGGCAAGAGATAAACTGAGGAAAGAAGGAAAATAGTAGAAGGCAGAAATACTAAAAACCCGGATACTGAAGTGGTAGAATATATTAGTTTTAAAATATGCATTATTGAAAAAACAGTTCCTTAGTGAGTGTACTCTGAATGTGAGAACTGAACAAAGATGTTGGAGAATCATTGTCTTCTGGTAATGTAGAATGGTGTGCAAATAGTTCCCTTGTATAGTTCCTGGTTGAACAGTTTCTCAAAACCTCAGTATTTATTAAGGTATTAGTGTACTTCTTTTAACTATATTTTCACTGTGGGAGCTAACATAAAATGCCTTTTATTTGCAGACAATATAGAGAAATTTAGCTAGATTCTTAAAGAGTAAAGATGGGTTTGGTTATAATTGTTAGTAAAATGGTGCCATTTTATCTGTGGCATCATCTATGCCCTGGGCGCTGTATTAGGCTCTGGCTCCTGTCACCATTGCTACAAACCAGGTGACCAGAGAGCCCAACCACAGGTGTCAGCTCCACCTCCACCCTAATGAGATTTGCTACTCCTGTTTCCCTATATACCCTGTTACCCTAACAGGTAACAGGACCTGCTACCCACACGCGTGTCCTCCTGATTCCTCTCTCTTACTCTCTCACCCTCTCCCCACCCCACACCCGGCCCATCAGGCTTCCCCCACCTGTCAATAAACCTTCACTTAACTCTGGTGTCTGGTGTGTTTTGTGGTGGCCTTACAATAATCATAAGGTAATTTACTGAACAATAATAAATTTGAAATTTAATTTCTAGTAACAGGAAAATTATCTAATTTTAATTATAAAAATTTCACCCAGGATTTCTCAAAAATGATTAGCAGAAAATTATTTGCAAGTGTTGGAATAACATCCACAGATTCAGAAGACATTGTTTCTGGTTGCCTACTCCTTTATGCCCAAAATTACCTACCTTCTCAAAACATATTTTAGTAAAGGTCTAGAACTCCTGTAGACCAATAAGCATTTGGGAATTTGGAAGAAGGAGATTTATCTGAATTTACACAAAGCTACATTGATCATTATCTTTCTGTTTCATTGAAACAATGAACTTAAACAGCAACTTATGTACCCAGAAGCAGGGACTGAAATAAAGACAGGTGCATTATGAAGAGCACTCTCAGGAGAAACCTATAAAGGAGTGAGAGAAGGAAGATGGGGAGACAGATGAAGATAAATCTGCTGATTTGACTTCAGATCAGTTCTATCCTCGGGCTGATCCCCTAAGGAAGCTCTGGAATATAAATGTGCTTCAGAACCTTTCCCAGCTGAAGAAAAGGGAGATCAGCTTTTCACCCCTTTATCAATTAGTGTTTGCCAAAGGAATATCCTGGAGGATGGAGCCTGCAAGTAACTCCCAGGAAAATCCAAGGGAGTTAATTCAATAAGCCGAAGGCAATTTGCCAGAGAAGATCGCTAATTCTTACAGCAGTAATCCCCAAAAGCAAGGGAATAGACAAAACACTCTGATTTTACAAATGAATTCTGTTCAGGGACTAGGGTTGGGGACATACCTGCTACAACTTTGCCACGGCAGATAGATCTGGATGCCTTCACTGACATTTATCATCCCCTACTGTCATCTATTCTAGATTGTCCTCACCCTCAGCCATTATTTCTTCTGTTCCCAAGGGCTTTCTTGATCTGATGATCTACAGCTTCAACCCAAAGATTTCTAAGACCCTTACCCATGTCTGTTTTTTCCTATTTATAGTTAAAACTAGACATGTAAATTTCAACTAAAGTGCCAGGAATCACTTGAGTGCCTTATACTTATCTCTGTGCCCCAATAATTCAGCAATAATCCTACATCCTGATTATGATTACAGCAAATAAATTCTCTTGTTAATGTGGTAAATGGAAATTTCTTTCCTGCCTTATTGTTGTTCTACTGCCACAAAGCATCAAAATTACCCGTAAGGCAATGATAACTTTATTTACTAGGATGTTTACTGTTTACCCTGGTAGAACATTCTCGCTGCATTCCAGAGCCTTCAAACTCTCAGATATAAGATTCTAGGTAAAAGGGACTGGTGCTGGGACATAGCAGGGTAAGCCACCACCTGTGGTGCCAGCATCCCATATGGGTACCAGTTCAAATCCTGGCTGCTCCACTTCTGATCCAGATCCCTGATAATGCACCTGAGAAAGCAGCAGAACATGGCCCAAGTGCTTGGGACCCTGTACCCACATGGGAGACCGGGATGAAGCTCCTGGATCCTGGCTTCAGCCTGGCCCAGCACTGGCTGTTATGGCCATTTGGGGAGTGAACCAACAGATGGAAGATCTCTCTCTCCTCTCTCTCTCTCTCTCTCTCTCTCTCTGCTTCTGCCTCTCCCTCTCTGTAACTCCACCTCTCAAATAATTAAACAAAACTTTAAATAAATAAATATTCTAGGTAATGGGATCAAATACTTCCAATTTGTTCACTCAAAGTGATAAAAAGTAGAGGAATTTCTACTTCCACTTTGTAGTTTTGGATAATAGTCATTTTTTTTTTACTATAAACTACATTCGAAGTATAATACCTCATCTTTGCAATTGTTACCTCCCAGTTTGAGTTTACACCTTTAAGAGGCTAACCCACTATACTATTAGGCTTTCTGCTTCTGAATGGCACCACATGTGATAGGGAAAGATGGAACCCATGATTATGCTTCCAACACTATACTTTATTTGCCATAAATTATGTCTATTATTTGACCTATTGTCCATAAATCACACCCTGGTGAAACCTTGGTTGGCAGTACTGGTCAATCCAGAGCAGAGAGTGATGCTGGCTAAGTTATGTTGTCCATATTCAGAAATATGTATCAAGAATAGAGGTAGGCATTTGATGTAGTGTGAGACACTGCTTGGGACACCTGCATCCCTATGCTGTTGCAGGCGTTCAGGTAATTAATCAGCAGATAGTATACCAATATCTCTCCCTTTCAGTCTCCCTCCTTCCCTTTAAAATAAGCAGAAAGAACACATTTTTAATTAAAGTAAGCACAAATCTACATTCCTTCTGGGACAGAAAAAGTCTAATGTAATCAACATTATAATAAGTAGATGATTGATCTTCTCAAGTAATGGTACCATATCTGAGTCTTGGAATTAAGTCTCGATTGCTAATAGGTCAGACATTCAGAAGCAGTGAAAAACAGCCCACGCTGTTAGAACTGTGCATCACCTCATTCTTTACCACCATGATCATTTCATTCACAAGTTATGGGGGAAACCAGAGAGAGGCTGACTTTTATTTGATGACTGCACCATTCTATCTACTTGTTTCTTTCATGACTCTTCCTATTTAACTCACTCAGGTATATATCAGAAAGAAACACAAGGTGTCCACAATTTATACCCATTATCATTGTGAAATTTGCATGCCCTCCTTAATCTAATCAAATATTGCTCCTGCTAGGACCTGAGAAAATAGTCAAACTACTCACTATATCCTATGCATCCATGTATACTTTAGTCTTGGGCTACGTCTTTCTGAATACAAAGCAGAGTACCAATTATACTACTTAAACTTCTCACTCTGGGAGGATTTGCTCTAACCACTGTCTTTAAAATCCAATTCAGAATTGAACTATAGTGTAGCAAGAACCCACCTTTATTTGGAATCAATGCACCAAAATAAGCAAAAAAAATTGATTTCTCACAGTTCTAGAAGTGGAGAAATATAGTTTATTGGAAAAGTGAACCACACCAATAAAAGGGTACCATGGGATCAAAATGCACACCAAAAATGTCAAATACAGGTGAATAAAAAGAAAGGATAAATAAATCCCCTTTATAATGGAGTTATAAGCAAGACAAGATCATGGCAAAGTACATTTTAAATCACCAAACTCCTTCTAAAATCAGAGCAAACTGTAATGTTTTTAAATTAATATCTAGAATCATCAGCCAGATATCACCACAAACCAAAGATAATGCTGCAGGTGGTAGGGTTTGTGGGGAAAGATGAATTAAATCAAAGATATCAGTAGAACCACAGCAGAAAACCTATGAACACTATGAGAGAAAGAAAAGGGAAGATCTAGGATTCCTAAGAATGCTGGTACACAGAAATTGCTGGCAGTCCCAGAAGACTGAAGCCAAACCTGAATGGAAAGCCTCAATATTCACAATTGCCTATAAAACTATGACATGTCTCCACATGCCCAGTTTTCAGGAAAAGTCATTTATTAAAAAAGGCCCCCTGAGCAGGAGCCCACTAGAAATAAATTCAGGATACGCTAAGCACTCTAAGGTCTTAGAAATACCCAACAAAATCTTCCTTCCAGAAGGTTAGAAATTATGCTTAGAGTAGAATACAGGAATACAATGGTTCAGGTGGATACTCAGAGAACTCATATTAATGATATATAATTTTTTAAAAACTAGGGACTTCAAATGTGAAGCTAGAAAAGATATCCTGGTCCAGTCCCACCAAAGAAACATAAATATCATTTAAAAAAAAAAGAGGAACCCATATAAGTTAATTACAATTGCAACCCATACAAAGATATACAAGAGAAGAAAAAAAATGCATAGAACAGTTTACAAATTACACCAGAAAGGAACACACTAGAAAAATATGACCACATATTAGGTGAAAATTATCACTTAGTAACACTACAGAAGCTACAAAATAATAGAAAGAAACAGGAATACAAATGTTCATAAGTGAGATGACTAAGCACTAGAAAATGTGAAAAAGCTCAGGGGAAAATTTACATTAAAATTATTTCAGGGCCGGCGCTGTGGCATGGTGGGTGAGACCTCCACCTGCAGTGCCAGCATCCATTTTGGGCACCTGTTTGACTCTTGGCTGCTCTTCTTCCTGTCAAGTTCTCTGTTATGGCCTGAGAAAGCAGTGGAAGACGGCCCAAGCCCTTGGGCCCCTGCACCCGCATGGGAGACCTAGAAGAAGCTCCTGGCTCCTCGCTTTGGATCAGCACAGCTCTAGCCGTTGTGGCCAATTGGGGAGTGAATCAGTGGATGGAAGACCTCTCTCTCTCTGCCTCTCCTTTTCTCTCTGTGTAACTCTGACTTTCAAATAAATAAATAAATCTTTAAAAAATTTATTTCAGGGCCAGCAATTTGGCATAGCGAGTTAAGCTAACATCTGCATCACATATGGGCACCAAGTTGAGTCCTGGCTGTTCCACTTCTAATCCAGCCCCACTAATGCTCCTGGGCAAGCAGCAGAGGATGGCCCAAGTGTTTGGGACCCTGCAGCCATGTGGGAGACCTAGAAGAATCTCCTTGCACCTGGCTTTGAAATGGTCTAGCCCCAGACACTACAACCATTTCACAGTGAACCAGCAGATGAGAGATAGTCATTCTTTTTATTTTATTTTATTTTATTTTATTTTATGAACATAAATTTCCAAAGTACAGCTTATGGATTACAATAGCTTCCCCCCACATAACTTCCCTCCCACCCACAACACTCCCCTCTCCCACTCCCTCTCCCCTTCCATTCAGATCAAGATTAATTTTCAATTATCTTCATATACAGAAGATCAATTTAGCATATATTAAGTAAAGATTTCAACAGTTTGCACCCACACAGAAACACAAAGTGTAAAATACTATTTGAGTACTAGTTATAGCATTAATTAAACACCTAAGAGTAATTGTGTATTAATTACAGAGTTCAACCAATAGTTTTAAGTAGAACATAAAAAATACTAAAAGGGTAAAGTATTAAGTTCTTTTTTTTCTTTTTTTTGTTGGTTATATAGTTATTATTTAATAAATGTGAATTTACAAAGTGCAACTTTTGTATTGTTGTGGCTACCCCCCCAACCTCCCTCCTTCCCGTGGCCCTCCCCTCTCCCACTCCCTCTCCCATCCCACCCTTCATCGAGTTTCATTTTCAATTACCTTCATATACTGAAGATCAACTTAGTATACACTAAGCAAGGATTTCAACAGGCTGCACTCACACAACCGCACAAGGTATAGGGTATTGTTCGACTAGTAGTGTTGTTTTTAAGTTTCATAGTAAAACACATTAAGGACAGAGATCCTACATGGGGAGCATGTACCCAGTGACTCCCGTTGTGGATTTAACAATTGGCACTCTTATTTATGACGTCAGCAATCACCCGAGACTCTTGCTGTGAGCTGTCTAGGCTATGTAAGCCCCTTGAGTTCACCAACTCTGAACTTGTTTAGTCAAGGCTGTATCACAGTGGAGGTTCCTTCCTCCAATCAGAGAAAGGCGCCTCTCTCCTTGATGGCCTGTTCCTTCTGCTGGGGTCTTGTTCACCAGGATCTTTCATTTAGATTGTTTTTTGCCACCGTGTCATGGCTTTCCATGCCTGTGAGACTCTCATGGACCTTTTAGCCAGATCTGAATGTCCCAAGGGTTGATTCTGAGGCAGGAGTGCTGTTTTGGGCATTTGCCATTCTATGAGTCTGCTGTGTGTCCTGTTTCCCCCGCAGGATCATTCTCTCCCTTTTAATTCTATCCTTCATTATTTGCTTACACTGGTCGTATTTGTGAAATCTCATCGACACATACCCTTTTTGATCGGCTGTGTATTTATACTTATCACTTTACCAAGTGAGCTGGCATTGGTATCTGCCTCCTTGGTAAGACTGAGTTGAAATCCCCTGGCACATTTCTAGTTCCACCATTGGAGGTAAGTCCGAGTGAGCATGTGCCAACCTATATATCTCCTCCCTCTCTTATTCCCACTCCTATGTTTAACAGAGATCACTTTACTGTTAATTTTAAATGCCTAAGAATGATTGTGCATTGATTACAGAGTTCAACCAGTGGTCTTATGTAGAACAAACAGAGCAACAACAACAACAAAAATACTAACAGGGATAAAATAGTAAGTTGTTCCTCAACAGTCTAGACAAGGGCTGATCATGTCATTGTCTCTCATAGTGTCCATTTCACTTCAATGGGTATCATTTTAGATGCTCGTTTAGTTGCCATCAATCAGGGAGAACATATGATATTTGTCCCTTTTGGACTGGCTTATTTCACTCAGCATGATGTTTTCCAGCTTCCTCCATTTTGTTGTAAATGCCCAGATTTCATTGTTTTTTTTACTGCTGTGTAGTGTTCCATAGAGTACATAGCCCATAGTTTCTTTATCCAGTCATCCGTTGATGGACATTTAGGTTGATTCCATGTCTTAGCTATTGTGAATTGAGCTGCAACAAATATTGAGGTGCAAATGGCTCTTTTTTTCTCCCCTTTAATTCCATTTGGGTAAATTCCAAGGAGTGGGATGGCTGGGTCCTGTGGTAGTGCTATATTCAGGTTTCTGAGGACTCTCCAAACTGTATTCCATAGTGGTTTACCAGTTTGCATTCCCACCAACAGTGGATTAGTGTCCCTTTTTCCCCACATCCTTGCCTCATTGTGGTTTTGATCTGCATTTCCCTGATGGCTAGGGATCCTGAGCATTTTTTCATGTGTCTGTTGGCCATTTGGATTTCCTCTTTTGAAAAATGTCTGTTAAGGTCCGTGGCCCATTTTTCATTGGGTTGTTTGTTTTGATTTTGTGGTGTTTTTTGATCATTTTATAGATTCTAATTGTTAATCCTTTATCTGTTGTGTAATTTGCGAATAACGTCTCCCATTCTGTTGGTTGCATCTTCACTTTCCTGACTGTTTCCTTTGCTGTAAAGAAACTCTTCAATTTGAGGTAATCCCATTTGTTTATTTTATCTTTGATTACCCGTGCCTCTGGGGTCTTCTCCAGGAATTCTTTGCCTGTTCCAATATCTTGAAAGGTTTCCCCTATGCTCTCAATTAGTTTCATGGTGTCGTGGTGCATCTCTAATTCTTTGATCCATGTTGAGTGGATTTTTGTATAAGGTGTAAGGTAGGGGTCTTGCTTCATACTGCGACATGTGGACATCCAGTTTTCCCAGCACCATTTGTTGAAGAGGCTGTCCTTGTTCCAGGGGTTGGTTTTAGGTCCTTTGTTGAATATGAGTTGGTTATAGATGTTTGGATTGATCTCCGGTGTTTCTATTCTGTTCCATGGGTCTATCCATCTGTTTTTTGTACCAGTACCAGGCTGTTTTGATTATAACTGCCCTGTAGTATGTCTTGAAGTCTGGAATTGTGATGCCTCTGGCCTTGTTTTTATTGTAAAGGATTGCTTTAGCTATTCTCGGTCTCCTGTTTCTCCATATGAATTTCAGCATCGTTTTTTCTAGGTCTTTGAAGAATGACTTTGGCATTTTGATTGGTATTGCATTGAACTCGTAGATTGCTTTTGGGAGAATGGACATTTTGATGATATTGATTCTTCCAATCAATGAGCATGGCAGGTTTTTTCCATTTTTTTGTGTCGTCTTCTATTTCTTTCTTTAGTTTTTGTAATTTTCATCATAGAGGTCTTTGACATCCTTGGTTAAATTTATTCCAAGGTACTTTATCGTTTTTGTGGCTATCATGAATGGGATTGATCTTAGAAGTTCTTCCTCAGCCCTGGCATTGTCTGTGTATACAAAGGCTGTTGATTTCTGAGCATTGACTTTGTATCCTGCTACTTTACCAAACTCTTCTATGAGTTCCAATAGTCTCTTATAGGAGTTTATCGGGTCCCCTATATATATAGTATCATGTCATCTGCAAATAGGGATAGTTTAACTTCCTCCTTTCCCATTTGTATCCCTTTAATTTCTTTTTCTTGCCTGATGGCCCTGGATAACACTTCTAGGACTATATTGAATAGCAATGGTGAGAGTGGGCATCCCTGTCTGGTGCCAGTTTTCAATGGAAATGCCTCCAACTTTTCCCCATTAAATATGATGCTGGCCATTGGTTTATCATAGACTGCCTTAATTGTGTTGAGGAATGTTCCTTCTAACCCCAATTTGCTTAGGGTTTTCATCATGAAAGGGTGTTGTATTTTGTCAAATGCTTTCTCTGCATCTATTGAGATAATCATATGATGTTTGTTTCTCAATTTATTAATGTGATGTATTACATTGATTGAATTTTGAATATTGAACCATACCTGCATACCAGGGATAAATCCCACTTAGTCTGGGTGAAAAATGATCTTTCTGATGTGCAGTTGGATTCGGTTTGCCAGAATTTTGTTGAGTATTTTTACATCTATGTTCATCAGGGAGATAGGTCTGTAGTTTTCTTTCTCTGTTGTGTCTTTTCTGGGCTTAGGAATTAAGGTGATATTGGCTTCGTAGAAAGAATTTGGGAGGATTCCCTCCCTTCCAATTGTTTTGAATAACTTGAGAAGAACTGGGGTTCGTTGTTCTCTAAATGTCTGGTAAAATTCGGCAGTGAAGCCATCTGATGGTCCTGGGCTCTTCTTTTTCGGTAGTGCGTTTATTACTGATTCAATCTCTTCCATGGTTATGGGTCTGTTTAGATTTTCTATATCTTCACGGCTCAGTTTAAGAAGGTTGTATGTGTCCAGGAATCTATCCATTTATTCCAGGTTTCCCAATTTGTTAGCATACATCTCTTTGTAGTGGTTTCTGATGATTTTTTTTATTTCTATTGTGTCTGTTGTTACATTTCCTTTACTATCTTTGATTTTACAGATTTGGGTCTTCTCTCTCCTTTTTTTGGTTAGTTGGGCTAATGGTGTGTTGATTTTGTTTATTTTTTCAAAGAACCAGCTCCTGGTTTTGTTGATCTTTTGTATTTTTTTTTTGTTTCAATTCTGTTTATTTCTTCTCTGATCTTTAGTATTTCTTTCCTCCTTCTGGATTTGGGCTTGATTTGCTGCTGTTTTTCTAAATCTTTGAGGTGCATGGGGAGTTCATTTATTTGGTTCCTTTCCAGCTTCTTGATGTAGGCACCAATTGCTATAAGCTTTCCTCTTAACACTGCTTTTGCTCTGTTCCACAGGTTTTGATAGGTTGTGTTATCATTTTCATTTGCTTCTAGAAATCTTTTGATTTCTCTTTTAATTTCTTCGATGACCCACTGTTCGTTTAGGATTATGTTGTCCATTCTCCATATATTTTCATATGGTGTAGAGATTCTTGGGTTGTTGATTTCAAGTTTCACTGTGCTATGGTCTGAGAAGCTGCATGGTATAGTTTCAATTTTTTTGAATTTGTTGAGGCTCCCTTTATGGCCTAGCATATGGTCAATCCTAGAGAACATTCCATGTACTGGGGAGAATTACGTGAACTCTGTGGCTGTGCGGTGGAAGGTTCTGAAGATATCTATTAGGTCTATTTGGTCTATAGCATCAATTAACTCTGTTGTTTCCTTGTTGAATTTCTGTCTGGTTGATCTGTCCATTGGTGAGAGTGGGGTGTTGAAGTCCCCTGTTACTATTGTATTTGAATCTATATCTCCCTTTAAATCCTTTAGTAATTCTTTCAGGTAGCCAGGTGCCCTGTAATTAGGTGCATATACATTTATAATACTAATGTCTTCCTATTGGATAGATCCTTTAATCATTATATAGTGCCCTTCTCTGTCTCTTTTAATAGTTTTTATGTTAAAGTCTATTTTGCCTGATATCAGGATGGCCACACCAGCTCTTTTTTGATTTCTGTTAGCTTGGAGTATCTTTTTCCATCCTTTCACTTTCAATCTGTGTGCATCTTTGCTGATAAGGTGTGTCTCCTGAAGGCAGCATATAGATGGATTCTATTTCTTGATCCAATCATCTAGTCTATGTCTTTTGGTAGTAGAATTAAGACCATTCACATTCAGTGTGATTACTGTTAAGTACTGTCTTTTCCCATTCATGTTTCCTAAACGAGCTGTTTATGTATTCTGAACTTTGTTTGTAGGTTACTCTACATTCGCATTTTTTTTTTGTAGTGAAGTTCTTGTTTTTGTATTTCTGTGTGCAGCACGTCTTTGAGCAAGTGTTGTAGGGTTGGACGCGTGGATACAAATTCTTTCAGTTTCTGTTTGTCTTGGAAGATCTTTATTTCCCCTTCATTCATAAATGATAGCTTTGCAGGGTATAGTATTCTAGGTTGGCATTGTTTGTCTTTTAAAACTTGAAATATATCATGCCATTGTCTCCTTGCCTGTAGTGTTTGTGATGAGAAGTCTGGGATGAGTCTGATTAACTTACCCCTGAATGTGATTTGTCGTTTTTCTCTGGCACATTTTAGGATTTGTTCTTTGTGTGTCACTGAGCTGAGTGTCGCCACAATGTGTCACAGTGAATTTCTCTTCTGGTCTACCCTGTTCGGAGTCCTGGCTATCTGTTGAATTTGCCTGTTGTTATCCAGCTGCCTTTGTTTGAAATTTTCTGATATTATTTCATTGAAAACACCTTCCAATCCATTCTCTCATTCCACCCCCTCAGGGACTCCTATCATCCAAACATTACACCGTTTGATTGAATCTTGTAAGACTCCGACCATATTTTTTAATTTTTTAATTTCTTCTTCCTGCGTTTGAACTGACTGTATTATTTCTGGAAGTTTGTCTTCGAATTCTGATATTCGGTATTCTATTTCATCTGTTCGATTTCTGAGGGATTCCACGGTGTTTTTTATATGGTCAATTGAGTTTTTCATTTCCAGTATTTCATTCTGGCTTTTCTTTAGGATCTCTAATCCTTGGACTTGTTTTTCGTTCAGCTCTCGACACTGTTTCTCATTATTTCTAAGTAATCTGATTATTAATTTTCTGAATTCTTTTTCTGGCACAGTTTCAAATCCTTCTTCTTCTTCAGCCTCTGTTATGGTTGGTTTAGCCTGCTCCATTGGCGAGTTTATATGTTCTTCTATATTCTTATTGTGGATTTTTGTTTTGTTTTTGGCATTCCGTCTGGGTGGTTTTTCAGGTTGATTTCCCTCTGTTATGGGCTGCTGTGAGTCTGTACCAATATCCAGTGTAAGCAGGATGCTCTGCCTTCTAGAGTTTGTTTGTTTATTTTTTACTTACTTATTTATTTATTTGTTGTAACTTGAGTGGGCTGGTGTCAGGGCTTTGAGGTGCCAATCTCCGCCCCTTGGGGGCTGGTTTCCTTGTTCCTATGTTCGCCCTTACATGTCTGTGCCTGGGGTTTGTTGGTCAGCCACTCTTTTTCACTGCACCTCCTGCGTGAGGAGTGTCAAGTAGCTCCAGACCACCTTTGGACTCCACCCCTGCTGTTTCCTCCTTCGGAGAAGAGGCCAGCCTTCTTTAAGCCCGAATGTAAACAAACAAGATGGCTGCACTCTGCCCGCTGCAGCTCTGATTGTGGGTTGGGCGGCTCCTAAAAACCCTGGTGTTTTTGATCCCTCAGTTCGTCCCTCTGGATTCTGCCCTCTTCCCGCAGGCACTATTCAATTTTTTATTTTTTATTTTTTGGTAACTTGAGTAGACTTGTGTCAGTGCTTTCAGCTGCCCTCCCTTGCTGCCCGCCCCTGTGCAAGGAGTGTCATGTTGCTCCACTCCACCTTTGGGCTCTGCCTCTGAAGGTTAGTGCGGAGGCAGAAGCAGTTCTCCTTTAAGCCCAAATGTAAACAAACAAGATGGCTGCTTCCCACCCTCTGCAGCTCCAATTTGGGGGAAGGGATCCTGGATTGTTTAGTCCCTCAATTAGACCCCCTGAATCGCGCACTCTTTCCGCAGGTGCTACTCACTATGTTCCGTTTTCTATTTCCTCCCCCACTCAGTCGTGCGTGTCTCAGTGTCTGTCCCAGGGTGGGTTGGGAGAGGGGCGGTGGTGGCTGTTGCAGCAGTGCTGGGTGAATGCCCTGTCTCACCTTGGCTTTCAGCGCTGGTGCGTACACACTCCTGCTGGTGTCCTGTGCTTCAGGCATCTGCGTCCTCCTCGCAGGTCCACCCTGTCTCCCCCATTTCGGAAGAGCTTTCCTTTCCCCGAAACTACAAATTCTCACCCCTCCTTGAACCTTCCCTTCCTGGACCATCGGTGTGCTCCCTCCCTATTCTGCCATCTTGGAACTCTCTATGAGATATTCATTCTCATTCTCTCTCTGCCCGCCCCCACCTCTCTCACATAAATAAATCCTTCTTTTTTAAAGATTTTATTTATTTATTTATTTGAGAGGTAGAGTTACAGACAGTGAGAGGGAGAGACAGAGAGAAAGGTCTTCCTTCCATTGGTTCACTCCCCAAATGGCCAAATCGGCTGGAGCTGAGCCAATCTGAAGCCAGGAGCCAGGAGCTTCTTCCTGGTCTTCCCACGTGGGTGCAGGGGCCCAAGGACTTGAGCCATTTTCTACGGCTCTCCCAGGCCATAGAAGAGAGCTATATTGGAAGAGGAGCAGCCAGGACTAGAACCAGCACCCATATGGGATGCTGGCACCACAGGCAGAGAATTAACCCACAGTGCCGTCCCCTAAATAAATCCTTTTTAAAATTGTTTCAGAACTAAATTTTTGAAAAATCAAAAGTGCACATATCACAGAAAGTGTAGTAAGAGAAACTCCAGTACTTTCCAAGTTATTCCAAAGTATGAACTTTGCCAAACTCATTTTCTAAGGCCAGTAATACTTGAAATCAAAACCAAACAAAGACACAATGCAAAATGAAAAAAGGAGCTATAACAATAAATCAAACCCAAAATTAGTAGGGAGAAAGATTAACATAAGAGAATAAACAAAATTGAACCAAAACAAAAAAAAAATCAGTGAATTGAAGAACTGTTTTTTTTTAAAAAATACACAAAACTGATACATCATTGACCCAACTAACCAAAAAAAAGGAGAAGACCCAAATCAATAAAATCAGAGATGAAAAAAGAAATGTACCAACAGATACCGCAGAAATAAGAAGAATCATAAGGAACTACTACAAAGAGCTGTGTGTGAATAAACTGGGAATCTCAGAAGAAATGGGTAGAATCCTGGACACATACAACCTGACAGAAACTGAGCCATGAAGACACAGAAATCCTAAACAGATCAATAACCAAGACAGAGATGGATTCAGTATTAAAGATCCTGCCAACAAAGAAAAGCCCAGAACCAGATGTCTTCACTGCTGAATTCTACCAGACATTTATAGAAGAACTAATTATAATTCTTCTCAAGCTATTCAAAATAATTGAAAGGGAGGGAATCCTCCCAAACTCTTCTATGAAGCCAGCATCACCTTAATTCCTAAACCAGAAAGATTATTACAGAGAAAGAGAACTACAAACCGATATTCCTGATGAACATAGATATAAAAATCCTCAACAAAATACTAGTAAAGCGAATCCAATAAGGCATCAGAAAGTTTTTTTTTTTTAACCAAGTATGATTTACCCCTGGTATGCAGGGATGATTCAACATTGGAAAATCAATAAATGTGATACATCAAATTACCAAAGTGAAGAACAAAAGCCATGTGAGTATTTCAATAGATAGAGATAAATCAATTGATAAAATGCAACATCCTTTCCTGATGAAAACCTTAACCAAACTGGGTATAGAAGGAACATTCCTGAATACAATCAAGGCAATTTATGACAAACTCACAGCCAGCATCCTATTGAAGGGGGAAAATTTGAAGCATTCCCACTAAGATCTAGAACCAGACAAGGATGCCAGTTCTCACCACTGCTATTCAATATATTCCTGGAAGATTTAGCCAGAGCCATTAAAGAAAAAAAAAGAAATCAAAGGGACACAATTTGTAAAGGAGAAAGTCAACTACCCCTATTTGCAGATGACATGATTCTAATATTTAGGGGAACAAAAGACTCCACTAAGAGACTATTGAAACTCATAAAAGGGTTTGATAAAGTGGCAGGATATAAAACTAACACACAAAAACCAATAGCCTTTGAATACACAGAAATGTCATGGCTGAAAAAGACCTTCTAAGATCAATCTTATTCACAATAGCAAAAAAAAAAAAAGCTTGCAATAAATTAACCAAGGAGAACAAATATCTTTACAATGGAAATTATAAAACATTTTTAAAGATATATTTATTTATTTGAAAGGCAGAGTTACACAGAGAGAAAAGGAGAAGCAGAGAGAGAGAGAGGTCTTCCATCTGCTGGCTCACTCCCCAACTGGCCACAACGGCCGGAGCTGGGCAGATCCAAAGCCAGGAGCCTGGAGCTTCCATTGGGTCTTCCATGCGGGTGCAGAGAATCAAGGACTTGGGCCATTTTCTACTGCTTTCCCAGGCCACAGCAGAGAGCTGGGTCATTAAGTGGAGCAGCCAGGGATGGAACCAGTGTGATTGAGGCAATGTCATCCATGCTGTATGACAAAGTCACAGCTGGAGGAGAGGGACTCCACAAAGCAGGAAGCCCGAGACTGAACTGAAGCCATTTTCTGTGTTGTTTTTATTAGGCTCAATAATGATGTAGTCATTGGGTTTGGGTGTGGGAATCATGGATATCAATGTATGCAAAATTGTTGTTTCTTGTAAAAAAAAAAGTGAGTTACAGGAGGTGACTGGAGAAATAAAAGGGGGATCTCCTAAATTTTGTCTAGAGCAAACTATTATTAGGAACATGAGTAATGAAGAGTTTTATAAGAAAATAGAACAGAAAGAGCATGCAGGTGCTTGTTCCCACAGACCCCGCCCTTGCCTTACACAAGAGTGTATGATAAGAATGGTAAGTATATAGTTAATATTACAGCAAGTGCATTGATGTACAAGCACTACCATTCTTACAAAGCGTAGGATGTTATGCCCCTGCTTGGAAATGTAGAACAAAGGGACAAGGAATTCTTACATTAGGCAATAGAACAGATCCTATAAAAAAATATGGCTGTTGGGGGTGTGATTTACCTTTAGAAAAATAAGATATAATCACTAGAACTTTATCTTTACAATTTTAACCTTTTAAAATAAATCAATTAACCTTTAAAACCTTAGACTTGGCCGGCGCTGCGGCTCACTAGGCTAATCCTCCGCCTAGTGGCGCCGGCACACCGGGTTCTAGTCCCGGTTGGGGCACTGGATTCTGTCCCGGTTGCCCCTCTTCCAGGCCAGCCCTCTTTTGTGGCCAGGGAGTGCAGTGGAGGATGGCCCAGGTGCTTGGGCCCTGCACCCCATGGGAGACCAGGAAAAGCACCTGGCTCCTGGCTCCTGCCACCGGATCAGCGCGGTGCGCCGGCCGCGGCAGCCATTGGAGGGTGAACCAACGGCAAAGGAAGACCTTTCTCTCTGTCTCTGTCTCTCTCACTGTCCACTCTGCCTGTCAAAAAAAAAAAAAAACCTTAGACTTTTTGTCTAGCACCTATAAATAAGTTAAGCAAATTTCATATAGCTGACACATCCACTATGAATAGAGAAAAGATTAATAGGAAGGTTACGATGAGCCCATGAAAGGAAAACAAAACAAAACTAGATGAATAGAGAAAGGTTATGCATAGACAATCCCTTGTGATGTGTTCTTTTTCAGAAAGAATAGAGGCTTAGGAGGAAGGAGGCTTAATGAAAAGTATGTATAAAAAGAGTATAAAATAGTAGTCTGCCTGAAGTTGGGACAAAATTGAAAAAACAAGATGAATTTGCTGCCTTGGGAAGTGTGAAAGCTGCTAGTGAACTCTATTCTCCTCTATCAGAAGTAACTGAAATTAATGAAGCCCTTGCAGAAAACCCAAGACTTGTCAAGAAATCTTGTTATGAAGATGGTTGGCTGATCAAGATGACACTGAGTAATCCTTCAGAACTACAAGAACTAACGAGTGAAGAAGCCTATGAGAAATACATAAAATCTACTGAGGAATTAAAGTGGAACCCTTACATGAACTAGTATGGAATAACTTAATCCAGCACAGTTTTCTCTTAAATTAGTGGTGGACAGGACTTAAAATAGCAACTTTTAGCAATCTTGATGGAAGAAATACTACTTTCAACTCTGCTACTGGAAGAAAATATACTGTAACTTTGTAATGATTGCAGATAAACTCAATATGCATCTTTTTCACAATACTTTGTGATTTTTATACTGAGCTCTAGGCACTGGTATTCAAAATACATGAAGTTATCTGGTAAAAACTAGTTTTACAAATAATGTAATTCAAGGATAACATTGTTATCTTAAGCCTTATGTAATACTGTAACTTGCTTATACTCATCCCTGGATTGGGGTCAAAATATGTAATGATCTTTCCATTGGAAGTAACTGGGAATACACAACAGTTTTTGTTAGTTGTACGATGCCAGAGAAAGAACAATACTACCTTAATTTTGCAACATACTGCATTTGCTGGTGCTGTTTTATGCAGTGAAGCAGCAGCTCTACAGCAAAATAAGGAACATAAATAAATTTTCAACTTCCTCAAAAAAAAGAGTATAAAATAAAGCTATGAGAAGGAATGGCAGAATGATGCTTCCCTTGCTACCTAAACCCTGTCTCCTCATCTCCTTTATTCTCCCACCCAAATATCTGAACACAATGTATCAAAGATACCTGAACCACCATGTTTATATCAACACTATACACAATAATCAAAATTTGAAATCAACCAAGGTGTCAATCACCAGATGAAAGGAAAAACAAAATGTGGGCCTGTGCCACGGCTCACTTGGCTAATCCTCCGCCTGCGGCACCAGCACTCTGGGTTCTAGTCCCGGTTAGGGCGCTGGATTTGGTTCCGGTTGCTCCTCTTCCAGGAAGACCTTTCTCTCTGTCTCTGTCTCTCTCTCTCTCTCACTGTCTAACTCTGCCTGTCAAAAAAAAAAGAGTCCTGGTATTTTTAGCCAGAGCCATCAGGCAATGAAAAGAAATAAAAGTGATACAAATAGGGAAGGAAGAAAGAATTAAAACTATCCCTATTTGATGATGACATGATTCTATATATAGGGAACCCAAAAGACTCCATGAAGAGACTATTGGAACTCATAAGAATTTGGTAAAGTAGCAGGATATAAAAACAACACACAAAAATCAGTAGCCTTTGTATGCACAGGACAATGCCATAGCTGAGAAGGAACTTCTAAGATCAATCCCATTCACAATAGCTACAAAATATTTAAATAACTTGGAATAAATTTAATGAAGGATGTCAAATACCTCTATGATGAAACTCACAAAACATTAAAGAAAAACAGAAGACATAAAAATGTGGGAAAATCTTCCATGTTCCTGGGTTAGAACAAACAATATCTTCAAAATGTCCATACCACCAAAAGCAATTTATAGATTCAACGTGATACCAATAATAATACCAACAACATTCTTCTCAGACCTAGAAAAAATTATGCTAAAATTCATATGAAAACACAAGAGACCTCAAATAGCTACAGCAGTCTTAAACAATAAAAACAAAGCTGGAGGTATCACAATACCAGACCTCAAGGCACACTATAGGGCAGTTATAATGAGAACAGTCTGGTACTGGCACAAAAGCAGATTTGTAGGCCAATGGAGCAGAATAGAAATCCCAGAAATAATCCATGCATCTGCAATCAACTTACATTTCACAAAGCAGCAAAAATCAACTCCTCAAGCCAAGACAGTTTCTTTAACAAATTGTGCCTGCAAAACTGAATGTCCTCATGCAGAAGTATGAAACAAGATCCCTACCTCTCATCTTACATAAAAACCCATTCAAAATGGATCAGAGACCTAAATCTATGATGTGATTTTATCAAATTACTTGAGAACATTGGCAAAATCCTATAAGACATTGGCATAGGGAACGCTTTCTTTGAAGAGACCCTAGAAGCAAAAGCAATCAAAGCCAAAGTTAAACAAGTGGAATCACATCACATTGAAAAGATTCTGCACTGCAAAAGAAACATTCAGCAAAGTGAAGAGGTAAGCAACAGAATGGGAGAAAATATTTGCAAACAGTGCAGCTGAAAAAGGATTAACTTCCAGAATCTATAAAGAGCTCAAGAAATTCAACAACAAAACAAATAATCCAATTAAGAAATGGGCAAAGGAACTGAACAGAAATTTTTCAAGAGAGGAAATTCAAGTGGACAACAGACACATGAAAAAATGCTCAGGATCCCTAGCCTTCAAGGAAATGCAAATCAAAACCACAGTGAGGTTTCACCTCACTCCTCCCCACCCCATTAAAATGGCTCACATACAGATCAACAAACAAAAAATGCTGGTGAGGATGTGCGGAGAAGAGTACCTATATCCACTGTTGGTGGAAATGTAAAGTGGTACAGCCACTGTGGAAGACAGTATGCAGCTATCTGAGAAAGCTGAATATAGGCCTATCATATGACCCAACCATCCCACTCCTGGGAATTTATCTAAAGGAAATGAAATCATATGAAAGTGTTATCTGTAGCCCCATGTTCATTTCATCACAGTTTACAATAGCTAAGATATGGAACCAACCCAGATGTCCATCAACTGAAGCCTGGAATAAGAAATTTTACTCCAACACAGAAGTAAAAATAATGAACTCCTGTCATTTGCAACAAAATGTATTCATCTGGAGACCATTATACTTAGTAAAATAAGCTAGTCACAAAAAGACAAATGCCATATGGTCTTTCTGATCTGTGGCACCTAATACAGTTCTTAAAACATAATCCATAGGAGTGAAATTAGTACTTTGGCCGGCGCCGCGGCTCACTAGGCTAATCCTCCGCCTAGCGGCGCCGGCACACCGGGTTCTAGTCCCGGTCGGGGCGCCGGATTCTGTCCCGGTTGCCCCTCTTCCAGGCCAGCCCTCTTTTGTGGCCAGGGAGTGCAGTGGAGGATGGCCCAGGTGCTTGGGCCCTGCACCCCATGGGAGACCAGGAAAAGCACCTGGCTCCTGGCTCCTGCCACCGGATCAGCGCGGTGCACCGGCCGCGGCAGCCATTGGAGGGTGAACCAACGGCAAAGGAAGACTTTTCTCTCTGTCTCTGTCTCTCTCACTGTCCACTCTGCCTGTCAAAAAAAAAAAAAAAAAAAAAAAAGAAATCCTTATTGGACAAGATTGAAAATCTCTCTCGTGAAAATGAAATTTTAAGGAAGAATCAAAATGAAACTCAGAAACTAGTAGAACAGGAAAGTGTAATAGTCAAGAGAAATCAAAATGAAATGAAGAGCTCAATAGATCAAATGACAAACACATTAGAAAGCCTTAAAAACAGAATGGGTGAAGCAGAAGAGAGAATATCGGACTTAGAAGATAGAGCACGGGAAAACATACAGTCAAACCAAAGAAAAGAAGAGGAAATTAGAAATCTAAAAAATATTGTTGGGAATCTACAGGATACTATTAAAAAAACCAACATTTGAGTTCTAGGAGTTCCTGAAGGCATGGAGAGAGAGAAAGGATTAGAAGGCCTTTTTAGTGAGATACTAGCAGAGAACTTTCCAGGTTTGGAGAAGGACAGAGACATCCTAGTACAGGAAGCTCATAGAACCCCCAGTAAACATGACCAAAAGAGATCCTCACCACGACACGTGGTAATTAAACTTACCACAGTGAAACATAAAGAAAAGATCCTAAAATGGGCAAGAGAGAAACGTCAGATTACTCTCAGAGGATCTCCAATCAGACTCACAGCAGACTTCTCATCAGAAACACTACAAGCCAGGAGGGAATGGCGAGACATAGCACAGGTGCTAAGAGAGAAAAATTGCCAGCCCAGAATATTATATCCTGCCAAGCTCTCATTTGTGAATGAAGGTGAAATAAAGACCTTTCATAGCAAACAGAAATTGAAAGACTTTGTGGCCACTCGTCCGGCCCTGCAAAAGATACTTAAAGATGTGCTACACTCAGAAACACAGAAACACGGCCATCAATATGAAAGAAGGGAAAGGAAGAACACCTACCAGTAAAAGAGCATGGGAAGCTCAAAGCATATACTAGAAAATATCTCCGGGAAAATGGCAGGGCAAAGTCACTACGTATCAATAGTCACATTGAACATTAATGGTCTGAATTCTTCAGTTAAAAGACACCGTTTGGCTGACTGGCTCAAAGAACACAACCCAACTATTTGTTGCCTACAAGAAACACATCTCTCTAACAAAGAGGCATGCAGACTGAAAGTGAAAGGTTGGAAAAAGGTATTCCATGCCAACAAAAACTAAACGAAATAGCAGGTGTAGCCATATTAATATCAGACAAAATAAACTTTAATACAAAAACTGTTAAGAGAGACAAAGAGGGACACTATATAATGATTAAGGGTTCAATTCAACAGGTAGATGTAACTATTATAAATGTATATGCACCTAATTACAGGGCACCGGTCTATTTAAAAGATATGTTAAGGGACTTAAAGGGAGATTTAGATTCCAATACAATAGTACTGGGGGACTTCAATACTCCACTCTCAGAAATAGACAGATCATCCAGACAGAAGATCAACAAGGAAACAGCAGATTTAATCGACACTATTGCCCTAATGGATCTAACAGATATCTACAGAACTTTCAACCCTACATCTACAGACTTCACATTCTTCTCAGCATTGCATGGAACCTTCTCTAGGATTGATCACATACTAGGCCATAAAGCAAGTCTCAGCAAATTTAAAAGAATTAGAATCATACCATGCAGCTTCTCAGACCACAGTGGGATGAAGCTGGATATTAGCAACTCAGGAAACCCCAGAAAGTATGCAAACACATGGAGACTGAACAACATGCTCCTGAACGAACACTGGGTCATTCAAGAAATCAAAAGAGAAATCAAAAACTTTCTGGAAGTAAATGGAGACAACAACACAACATATCAAAACTTATGGGATACAGCAAAAGCAGTATTGAGAGGCAAATTTATAGCAAAAGATGCCTATATCAAGAAATTGGAAAGGTACCAAATAAATGAGCTTTCAACGCATCTCAAGGACCTAGAAAAACTGCAGCAAACCAAACCCAAATCTAGTAGGAGAAGAGAAATAATTAAAACCAGAGAAGAAATTAACAGGATTGAATCCAAAAAAACACTACAAAAAATCAGCCAAGCGAGAAGCTGGTTTTTTGAAAAAATAAACAAAATTGACACCCCATTGGCCCAACTAACTAAAAAAAGAAAAGAAAAGACCCAAATCAATAAAATCAGAGATGAAAAAGGAAACGTAACAACAGACACCACAGAAATAAAAAGAATCATCAGAAATTACTACAAGGACCTGTATACCAGCAAACAGGAAAACCTTTCAGAAATGGATAGATTCCTGGACACATGCAATCTACCAAAATTGAACCATGAAGACATAGAAAACCTAAATAGACCCATAACTGAAACAGAAATTGAAACAGTAATTAAGGCCCTCCTAACAAAGAAAAGCCCAGGACCAGATGGATTCACTGCTGAATTCTACCAGACATTTAAAGAAGAACTAGTCCCATTTCTTCTCAAACTATTCAGAACAATCGAAAAAGAGGGAATCCTCCCAAATTCTTTCTATGAAGCCAGCATCACCTTAATCCCTAAGCCAGAGAAAGATGCAGCACTGAAAGAAAATTACAGACCAATATCCCTGATGAACATAGATGCAAAAATCCTCAATAAAATTCTGGCCAATAGAGTACAACAACACATCAGAAAGATCATCCACCCAGACCAAGTGGGATTCAACCCTGGTATGCAGGGATGGTTCAACATTTGCAAATCAATCAATGTGATTCACCACATTAACAGACTGCAAAAGAAAAACCATATGATTATCTCAATTGATGCAGAGAAAGCATTCGATAAAATTCAACACCCTTTCATGATGAGAACTCTAAGCAAATTGGGTATAGAAGGAACATTCCTCAATATAATCAAAGCAATTTATAAAAAACCCACAGCCAGCATCCTATTGAATGGGGAAAAGTTGGAAGCGTTTCCACTGAGATATGGCACCAGGCAGGGATGCCCACTCTCACCACTGCTATTTAACATAGTTCTGGAAGTTTTATCCAGAGCCATCAGACAAGAAAAAGAAATCAAAGGAATACAAATCGAGAAGGAAGAAGTCAAACTATCCCTCTTTGCAGAAGATATGATTCTGTACTTAGAGGATCCAAAGAACTCTACTAAGAGACTATTGGAACTCATAGAGGAGTTTGGCAAAGTGGCAGGATATAAAATCAATGCACAAAAATCAACAGCCATTGTATATACAAGCAATGCCATGACTGAGAAAGAACTGCTAAGATCAATCTCATTCACAATAGCTAAAAAAACAATCAAATACCTTGCAATAAACTTAACCAGGACGTTAAAGATCTCTACGATGAGAATTACAAAATCTTAAAGAAAATAGAAGAAGATACCAAGAAATGGAAAAATCTTCCATGCTCATGGATTGGAAGAATCAACATCATCAAAATGTCCATTCTCCCAAAAGCAATTTATAGATTCAATGTAATCTCAATCAAGATACCAAAGACATTCTTCTCAGATCTAGAAAAATCTGATGCTGAAATTCATATGGAGGCAGAAGAGACCTCGAATAGCTAAAGCAATCTTGTACAACAAAAACAAAGCCGGAGGCATCACAATACCAGATTTCAGGACATACTACAGGGAAGTTGTAATCAAAACAGCATGGTACTGGTACAGAAACAGATGGATAGACCAATGGAACAGAATAGAAACACCAGAAATCAACCCAAACATCTACAGCCAACTTATATTTGACCAAGGATCTAAAACCAATTCCTGGAGAAAGGACAGTCTATTCAATAAATGGTGCTGGGAAAACTGGATTTCCATGTGCAGAAGCATGAAGCAAGACCCCTACCATACACCTTACACAAAAATCCACTCAACATGGATTAAAGACCTAAATCTACGACCTAACACCATTAAGTTATTAGAGAACATTGGAGAAACCCTTCAAGATATTGGCACAGGCAAAGAATTTCTGGAAAAGACCCAGGAGGCACAGGGAGTCAAAGCCAAAATCAACTATTGGGATTGCATCAAATTGAGAAGTTTCTGTACTGCAAAAGAAACAGTCAGGAGAGTGAAGAGACAACCGACAGAATGGGAAAAAATATTTGCAAACTATGCAACAGATAAAGGGTTAATAACCAGAATCTACAAAGAGATCAAGAAACTCCACAAAAACAAAACCAACAACCCACTGAAGAAATGGGCCAAGGACCTCAATAGACATTTTTCAAAAGAGGAAATCCAAATGGCCAACAGGCACATGAAAAAATGTTCAAGGTTGCTAGCAATCAGGGAAAGGCAAATCAAAACCACAATGAGGTTTCACCTCACCCCGGTGAGAATGGCTCACATACAGAAATCTACCAACAACAGATGCTGGCGAGGATGTGGGGAAAAAGGGACACTAACCCACTGTTGGTGGGAATGCAAACTGGTCAAGCCACTATGGAAGTCAGTCTGGAGATTCCTCAGAAACCTGAAGATAACCCTACCATTCTACCCATCCATCCCACTCCTTGGAATTTACCCAAAGGAGTTTAAATTGACAAACAAAAAAGCCTTCTGCACCCTAATGTTTATTGCAGCACAATTCACAATAGCCAAGACCTGGAACCAACCTAAATGCCCATCAGCGGTAGACTGGATAAAGAAATTATGGGATATGTATTCTTTAGAATACTATACCGCAGTAAGAAACAACGAAATCCAGTCATTTGCAACAAAATGGAGGAATCTGGAACACATCATGCTGAGTGAAGTAAGCCAGTCCCAAAGGGACAAATACCATATGTTCTCCCTGATCGGTGACAACTGACTGAACACCAAAAAGGAAACCTCCTGAAGTGAAATGGACACTATGAGAAACGGTGACTTGATCAGCATAGCCCTGACTGTTAATGAACAACTTAATACATTATCCCTCTTAGTAGTTTTTTTGTCTGTTCTAATTAATATGACTGGTTTAATTCTTTAATTATCACACAGTTATTCTTAAGTGTTGAAAATTAACTGAAAAGTGATCCCTGTTAAACATAAGAATGGCAATAAGAGAGGGAAGAGATGTATAATTTGGGACATGCTCAAGCTGACTTGCCCCAAATGGTAGAGTTAGAAACATACCAGGGGATTCCAATTCAATCCCATCAAGGTGGCATGTACCAATGCCATCTCACTAGTCCCAGTGATCAATTTCAGTTCACAATTGATCATAATGAAAGGACTAAGAGTCAAAGGGAGCACATAAACAAGTCTAGTACCTGCTAACAATAACCGATAGAATAAAAAAAGGGGAGAGTGATCCAACATGGGAAGTGAGATACTCAGCAGACTCATAGAATGGCAGATGTCCTAAATAGCACTCTGGCCTCAGAATCAGCCCTAAAGGCATTCGGATCTGGCTAAAAGCCCATGAGAGTATTTCAGGCATGGAAAGCCAAGACACTCTGGCAAAAGATCTCTGTGAGTGAGATCCCAGTGGAAAGAACAGGTCTTCAAAGAAGGAGGTACCTTTCTCTGAAGGGAGGAGAGAACCTCCACTTTGACTATGACCTTGTCTAAACAAGATAAGAGTCGGAGAACTCAGAGGGCTTCTATAGCCTTGGAAACTCATGACTGGAGCATAGGGAGATTACTGATGCCATAGAAAGGAATGTCAATTTGTAAAGTCAACAACAGGAGTCACTGTGCACTAACTCCTCATGTAGCATGTCTGTCCTTAATGTGCTGTACATTGAGATTTAATGCTATAACGAGCACTCAAACAGTATATTTCACTTTGTGTTTCTATGGGGGTGCAAACTGTTGAAATCTTTACTTAATGTATACTAAACTGATCTTCTGTAAAAAAAAAAAAGAAATTATCAATTCCCAACTTGACTCTCACTGGGATTAAACATGACAATAGGTCTGATCTGATTTCATCATCATTTAAAAAAAATCATCTATTATTTTTCACTTTATGTTTCTGTGTGGGAGCAAACTGTTGAAATCCTTACTTAATGTATACTAAGCTGATCTTCTGTATATTAAGATAATCGAAAATGAATCTTGATGTGAATGGAAGGGGAAAGGGAGTGGGAAAGGGGAGCGTTGTGGGTGGGAGGGACAGTATGTGGGGGAAGCCATTGTAATTCATATGCCGTACTTTGGAAATTTATATTCATTAAATAAAAGATAAAAAAAGAAATTATGCCATTGTAAAAAATAAAAGAGTGAGGGTAGATCCTCAGTTTAGCTCAGGGAAAAAGAGTAGGATAGAAATCATCATTATGTGCATAAAACTATATATATAAAACACTTGAACTATGTTCCCACCATATAAATGTAAAAATCAAGTGATCGCTGTTAAATATAAGAGTGGGAATAAGAGAGGGAAGAGATGTGCAATTCGGGACATGCTCAAGCTGACTTACCTCAAACATACCAGGGGATTCCAATTCAATCCCATCAAGGTGGCATGTACCAATGCCATCTCACTAGTCCAAGTGATCAATTTCTGTTCATAATTGATCATAATGATAGGACTAAGAACCAAAGGGATCACATAAACAAGACTAGTGTCTGCAAATACTAGCTGATAGAATAAAAAAGGGAGAGAACGATCCAACATGGGAAGTGAGATACACAGCAGACCCATAGAATGGCAGATGTCCTAAACAGCACTCTGGCCTCAGAATCAGCCCTTAAGGCATGTGGATCCGGCTGAAAAGCCCATGAGAGTATTTCAGGCATGGAAAGCCAAGACACTCTGGGGGGAAAAAAAAAAAAAAACCTAAATGAAAGATCTCCGCGAGTGAGATCCCAGTGGAAGAACGGGTCATCAAAGAAGGAGGTAGATTTCACTGAGGGAGGAGAGAACTTCCACTTTAACCATGGCCTTGTCTAAATATGATCAGAGTCAGTGAACTCAGGGGGCGTCCATAGCCTTGGCAACTCATGACAAGAGCCTAGGGTGATTACTGAGGCCATAAACAAGAGTGTCAATTTGTTAAGTCAACAACAGGAGTCACTGTGCACTTACTCCTCATGTAGGATCTCTGTCCTTAGTGTGCTGTACATTGAGATTTAATGCTATAACTAGTACTCAAACAGTATTTTTCACTTATGTTTCTGTGTGGGAGCAAACTGTTGAAATCTTTACTTAATGTATGCTAAACTGATCTTCTGTATATAAAGAGAAATGAAAATGAATCTTGATGTGAATGGAAGGGGAGAGGGAGTGGGAAAGGGGAGGGTTGTGGGTGGGAGGGACGTTATGGGGGGGGAAGCCATTGTAATCTATAAGCTGTACTTTGGAAATTTATATTCATTAAATAAAAGTTAAAAAATCAATTAAAATTCAATTAAACAATATAAAAAGAATACCAGCTTGGTTACTACAAGGAATAAAGTGACTGATAAAAGAATTACCCCACATTAAATAAAAAGCAAAGATGTATCAAATTTTTTAAAAAAGTAAAAAGATCTATTTTCAGTATACTTAATGATTATTAGCTGACCTTACTCTAAGTAAAAGAGTTCAACAAATAGTATGAAGAGAAAAAAATGGTAAAAGGCTCAATATCCACAAATGGTTAAAAAAAAGTACTTAAAAGATAAATGTGTGAGGAACCATCGATTCCGATCTTTTTAGAACAGCCAATTTGGATTTCCCCATAGAAGCCCTGAGTAAAAAATTACAGTGGGAAACAAACTGATTGATGTCTTAATAGACCCTGGCTGGACACTCCTATTTAAAGTTAAACATTAATCTTATTTTAAGGACTTTCAGTCTATTATAATCATAGGACTATCTGGGTAGATAAAACATTGACCATTCTTAGAACCATTAAAATGCAAACTTGGGGACTGTGCAGAAAGGATCTTTTGGCAAATGCCAGAATATCCTAAACCTCTCCTCTGCTGAGACCTCCAATTCAAATTTAAATGCTCAACTAACATTTTCATCAGGACAAGTCAACATTAATGTTTCCTGAGAATAGGCTTGGAACATTCTGATAGTCCTCACAGGAATGCTTGCCAAAGAAGAGGACTTCTTTCCCCAAAAATGTTAAGGGAGATCTAGACTACTCCTATTCAGGTTGATCTTATCTATGGACCAGCCCTTGACAGAGCCAAACCTGAAACTCTTCACGGACAGAGGCAGAATCATGAATCATGGTAAATGTCATGCCAGGGATGGGATAATAACTTTCTAGGAGGCCCTTGAGGTCAGAGTCCTACTACCAAGGAATTCAACACAAAAACAAACATCATTGCCCTTACTCAAGCTTTCCCTCTGGTGAATATCTACGTCAACTCAAGGCAAGCTTTTTCATTCTCTCTCTCTCTCTCTCTCTCTCTCTCTGTGTGTGTGTGTGTGTTTGTCTTTCTCTCTGACCTATCTCTCCCTTTCAATTAGAGTTAAAATAGCAAATCTATAAAGCATACAATAAAATAATATATTTAGGGCAAAGAGGAAGCTATAAGCTACACTGGAAAAAGACACATTAATAGGGACAAATAAGTTAATCAGTTTGACAGGTGTAGTCTCATCAATTACTGTAAATGGCACATTTTAACAATAGAATACTTTTTAAATGTTTCAGAAAAGCATCTAAACTAGTAATCTGTAACTATGTAAGCCTGCATTCAAAAAAAATATAAGAAATGGGGCCGGCACCTTGGCTCTCTTGGTTAATCCTCCGCCTGCAGCACCGGCATCCCATGTGGGTGCAGGGTTCTAGTCCCGGTTGCTCCTCTTCCAGTCCGGCTCTCTGCTGTTACCCAGGAAGGCAGTGGAGAATGGCCCAAGTGCTTGGGCCCTGCACCCGCATGGGAGACCAGGAGGAAGCACCTGGCTATTGGCTTCAGATTGGCGCAGCGCCAGCCATGGCAGCCATTTGAGGAGTGAACCAGAAAGGAAGACCTTTCTCTCTGTCTCTCTTTCTTACTGTCTAACTCTATCTGTCAAATAAATAAAAAAAAATTTAAAAAAGAATATAAGAAATGAATCATGTGTAGGCATTTAACAGAAAATATTTATAACATACAGACACTAACAAAAATTGTTTTACTTTAGGAAAGTCAAACTAGAATTAAAAATGAGTGTATTCAAGAATCAATATTGAGCAAAGCAGTAGATAATCATGTTTTAAATCTTAATAAATGTTCATTGAACGTAAAATGTTAATTGTAATCATGACTAATTAAGATTTAAGTCCTGTAGATAAAAGCCTGGAAGCTAAAAGCCAAATGACAGTTCTATGAATTATTAAGATTTAAGTGTTATGTTAAATTGTTTAAATCTTTCTGTCTGTTGTTTAGGAAAAGATTGAAACTGCAGATAGGATTTAGACATTCGAAATTAATTATACGAAGGCGTGCTAATATAATCCACACTGAGGTTACTCCCATCTCTCTCCATTTATTGGCTTCAGTAACCTTTCTCACTGACATTCCATGCAATAAAGATCATTCTGAAGATAAATTATACGAAAATTGTAGTGATTGTTAGGTCAATAAAGCACAGCAACAGTTTCAAGTTATTTAAATGAATAATTATCCTAAAAATGTTTGAATATAAATGAATAATTACACTAAAATATTTTCCTTGTGCACAAAGAAAAGAGGCTAACAAATGAGTCAACATTCCAAATTAAACCATTCCAATTAAGGTGTAGATTTTCCATCATCTGTCATTTAATATAGCTGAACAAGAATTCTAGGAGAGGTTAATAATGATAACATGGTTTCAGGATAAGAGAAAATATAATCAGGAAGAAATGAGGGAAGTTACATCACAGATTTACCCGAGTGTACGTTACTTGTGTGTCTGCACACGTGCATGCATATCCATCCACCTCTGTGTTTGTGATTTTGTTTGGCTACTCCTGTGTGTATGATGATCTAAGTTCATCATTCATTCAACAAATATTTACATATCCCTTCCCAAAACACAAACATTATGCTACTTTCTGGTGATACAATGCCGAGCTTTTATTTTCTGAGGTGGGTGAGAGAATATTTATTAGTCATGCCCAGGGTGAGGAAAAGAACACTGAGCTATTCTGTGTTCAAGCATTGTGTGAAAACCCATTTACTCACAATAGCAAGAGAGAATAAACAAAAATCAAAATGTTAGTTTTGTGAAGCTAACTCCAATATTAAAGTGTGAAGAAAGGTTCATAGTAAGAAGAGACTGAAGGATAAGAGATGTAATCGTTTTAATTGAAGACGGAATATCTGCAATAAATGAAGTCATACAATTTGGTGTGCTGCCCAGAGAGTTTGCCCTGGAAATTTGGGGGTGTTGTGGAATAGTTGTGAGCCAATAAAGAATATCACCACTCCTCTGTACACATAAATAAGGACTTCAAGTCATATGGCCAGAGTAGAAACCTATAAAATATTTACGCAGAAACATCTATAACTCTGTAGGTTGGGAAACTATATACTTATTTAGATTATTATACAGAGGTATGCACCATTCAGGGAATGGAATTTGACCTAGTGAGTACCACTACATAATAATGAGAAGCTAGAGAAAGCATATAATTCCTAATCTCTAATAAAGCTTTTTCTTTAGCCAGTTCTCCTCAACTGAGGAAGAGGCCTTCACTCAGTCATCCATGAGGGCACAATTGTCTTTCTACTTGTAGAGACTCCAAACAAAGAAGTACATTTGCACGTCTGTTACTCCAAGATGAAAATACAGAAAGATTCTGCTTACGAATCAGCACCTTAAATATGTCATCAATCATTTAACCCATTGCTCCCAACCATAATCTCTCAATGCACCATTAAATAAACTGAAGGAATGAATAAAGAGATTTATTTTTAAAAATGACTCACTAGTGACTAGATTGGCAAATTCTAACATGTTGCTTTAGATTTAGAATTCTACCATGGAAGGGTACAAATAAAACTTAATTGATTATCTTGATTTTTAAATAGCACTGATTGTATGAAATATATCCTAATTTATTGACTTGCTAGTAACAGCTTGGCTGTTGCTTTCTGATCTGTATCTAAATGAGAATAGAAATCATGCTTTCAAATCAATATTAACAAATAAAGGATGATAAAAGTAAATATTTGACAATGATAACATGCAATAACTTTCATAACACTAGTGATTATTACTAAATACTTTTTATTGCTAAATTAGAGTATGCAAATAAGTAAAATTTTTGTTTACCAATACACTCAGCCCATGAACCAGTTAAATACCAAACTCCCAACTAGGAAGGGCAAGGAAAAGATTGGTCTTTCTCCTGATCACTTCCTGGTACAGAATATATGTTTCATTTTGATTGTCTGATTCTGGTTTTCATGTTCTAACCTGATGTTTTACCCATTAAGAAACAAATGACTACAGGTTGTGACTTCAAAGCTGCACTGACTTCTACATAAGAAAGAACAGTGGGCTGGCAGAATAAGTTACCTCTTGTATTCCATGCTAAGCAAAATAGTGAAAAAAAAGAAATAAAAGTATTTACTAAATTTTAAGGAAGAAAGAATTATCTCTATACTAAATTCAAAACAATTGAAAGGTAGAAAATCCTTTCAAACCCCTTCTATGATGTCAACATCACCTTAATTCCTAAACCAAAAAAAGATACAAAAGAGAAAGAGAATGATAGACCAATATCCCCAATGAACGTAGATGCAAAAATCCTCAACAAAATACTAGCTAAGGTCATTAACCAGCACCATGGGATTTATTCCTGGTACGCAGGCACGCTTCAACATTCAGAAACCAATAAATATATCACATTAACAAACAGAAGAACAAAAACTCTATGATTATCTCAATAGATGCAGAGAAAGTGATAAAAATCCCAACATCCTTTTATGATGAAAACCATAAGCAAGTTGGGTATAGAAGGAACAATACCTCAACATAATCAAGGCAATATATGACAACCACAAAGCCAGCATCTTATTGAATGGGGAAAAGTTGAAACATTTCCACTAAGATACAGAACCACAAAAAGATACCCACCATCACCACTGCTATTCAATATAGTTGCAGAAGTTTTAACCAGAGCCATTAGGCAAAAAAGGGGGAAAAAAGGAAAAGGAGCAAGTCAAACTACCCCTATTTGCAGATGACATGATTCTATATACGGGAGAATCGAAAGACTCTACTAAGAGACTATGGGAACTCATAAAAGAGTTTGGTAAAGTAACAGGACATAAAATTAACACAAAAAATCCATAGCCTTTTTATACACAGACATTTTCATGGCTGAGAAAGAACTTCTAAGATCAATTCCATTAATAGCTTAAAAAAAAACTCGGAAAAAATTAACCAAGAAAGTCTAGGATCTCTGCTACAAAAATTACAAAACATTAAAGAAACAGAAGAAGACAGAAAAATGCAAAAATATTCCATGTTTGTGGATTGGAAGAATCAGCATCATGAAAATGTCCATGCTACCCAAAACAATTTACAGAATTGATGCTATCCCAATCAATATGCCAATGATATTCTTTCTCAGATCTAGAAAAAGTGGATGCTAAAATTCAAAAGAACCTAAAAAGCAAAAGCAATCTTATACAACAACAATGAAGCCAGAGGCATCACATTCTCAGATCTCAAGACATACTACAAGGCAGTTATAACCAAAACAGCCTGCTACTAGTAAATAAAACAGATTTGTAGACAAGTAGAACAGAACAGAAATTCCAGATATCAATCCATGCATATACAACCAACTTATTTTTGACAAAATGGCTAAAATCAATACCTAGATTAAGGACATTCTCTGCAACAGATGGTGCTGGGAAAACTAGATCTCATGTGCAAGAATATGAAATAAGACTCCAACCTTGGCCGGTGCCGTGGCACAGTAGGTTAATCCTCCGCCTGCAGCATCAGCATCCCATATGGGTGCCGGTTCTAGTCCCAGCTGCTCCTCTTCCAATCCAGCTCTCTGCTGTGGCCTGGGAAAGCATTGGAGGATGGCCTGAGTGCTTGGGCCCCTGCACCCATGTCAGAGACCTGGAAGATGCTCCTGGCTCCTGGTCAGATCAGCACAGCTCCAGCTGTTGTGGCCATTTGGGGAGTGAATCAATGGAAGGAAGACCTTTCTCTCTGTCTCTCCCTCTCACTGTCTGTAACTCTTTCAAATAAAATAAATAAAAATCTTTTTAAAAAAGTCTCCTACCTATACCTTTCACAAAAATTCACTCAAAATGGATCAAGGAACTGAACCTATGCATTGGCACCATCAAATATCTTGAGAATATTGGAAAAACTCTGCAAGACATTAGCATGGGCAAAAACTTCTTGAAAAAAAATATCTCAGAAGCACAGGCAACCAAAGTCAAACTTGAAAAATGGGATTAAAATAAGTTGAGAAGCTACTGCACTGGAAAAAAAGAATACTCAGCTATGTGAAGAGACAACTAACAAAATGGGAGAAAATATTTGCAAATTTGTAACTGATAAAGGATTAATATCCAGAATCTATAAACAGGTCACTAAACTCAAAAACAACAAAACAAACAATCCAGTTAAGAAATAGACAAGGCCGGTGCCGCGGCTCACTAGGCTAATCCTCCCCCTTGCAGCGCCGGCACACCAGGTTCTAGTCCCGGTCAGGGCGCCAGATTCTGTCCCGGTTGCTCCTCTTCCAGGCCAGCTCTCTGCTGTGGCCCGGGAGTACAGTGGAGGATGGCCCAAGTGCTTGGGCCCTGCATCTCATGGGAGACCAGGAGAAGCACCTGGCTCCTGCCTTCGGATCAGCGTGGTGTGCTGGCCGCAGCGTGCCAGCCGGGGCAGTCATTGGAGGGTAAACCAACGGCAAAGGAAGACCTTTCTCTCTGTCTCTCTCTCTCACTGTCCACTCTGCCTGTCAAAAAAAAAAAAAAAAAGAAAAGAAAAGAAATAGACAAAAGACTTGAACAGGCATTTTTCTTTTTTCCTCTTTTTCAGAGGAAAGCTTTATTGTCAGTTAGGAAAAGCCCGAAGGCCAGGGAGAGAGGGCAACAGTAAGAGAGAGAGGGAGTCAAGAGAGAGACATCAAGTGAAAGAGAGCATAAATTTATCATTGTTCAGTAAATTACCTTATGATTATTGTAAGGCCACCACAAAACACACCAAACACCAGAGTTAAGGGAAAGGCTTATTTTCATGTGGGGGAAGCCTGACGGGCTGGGGGTAAGGGCAAGAGAGTAAGAGAGGAATCAGGAGGGCACTTGTATGGGAAGCAGGTCCTGTTATACCTTTTGCAGGGGGACTGGGAAGTAGGAGCATATATTTCTGTACTATTTTATATCACCCTCCCCTGAGACCACAATGACTTCTGAATATTCTTTCCAATCAGATAGATCCCTGCCTTTGGGACCCAATATACTTTGGTAGCCCTTCACCACACCTCCATAAAAATACTGAGTGACTTTGTATCTAGTTAGGCTATTCTACATTTTCTGAGCTCCAATTCGATTATCATGCTGCTTCTCCTGACCAATCCCCATGTCCATCCTGGCCCCCTGTAGGACATTCTCATCACACATCACTTAGGGCACAACATCCATTTCACCTTCCCACATTTAAACATCACAAATTCTCATCTCACAGGAAATCTGGCTTTGCCTGCTCCCTGTCTTCCTCCCCCTATAACATTCTCCCAACCCCAAATCTATGAGTCAAAACTAGAAGAGCATCACTCTTGGAAACCAGATCATTGACCCCTCTGACCACCAGTCTCACTTGGTAAATAATAATTTATCTCCCCCAGCTAATGGCAAATACACATAACCAGTCCTGTTTCCAGGCTCCCTCATTCGCTGTGTGTGTCCCTGACTCTTCTAAGCCCAACTCCCACTTCTGTGCAGACCATCCTCCTCCACAGTATAGCTTATCTCTTTGGAAACCTACCTCAAAAACTAGGATGACACAATGTCTTTCCAAATACAAGTTACTTACATAAATAAGAGATTTTCTTTCTTTGTGAGAGTAACATTTACCTCTGCTTCCCAACTAACTACACCAACACTTACATTCTTGTCTATCTGCTAATGCTAGTTTAGCCAAAATAACCAATCTACCACTTTCTCTATCCACAAGTATTCCCTGCAGAACATCTGTCACCCTAATGTTATTGGGTAACTTTAAGCCACAATTCATTTGTTGGGTTCTTGTCTTAAGTTTAGAGAAGCATTCTAAATTCAGATACAAACAAGATGGGCAACGTGGTAAAGTTCAGGATTTATTTGGGGAAGTGAGAGAAATACACAGGAATGTGAGAGCTTTATTAAGGGAAAGGGGCCCAAGAAGGTAAACCAGGAGTTCCATACCAGGCTCTTCCAGAGAGTGGACCAGAGACTGCAAGCAAGAGAGGGCACAGGGATAGGAGTGCACCTAGAGGTGGCACATGAAAGCAGGCACGAGAAGAGGGAAAAGATATATGAAAGTACACAAAAGGTATATGAGAGAGCAGGGTGGGCCCAGCGTGCTCCACACCTTTTACTCATTTCTAATCGGGAAGTGGCTACATGGCCTAGTTGACAGGTGGACAGGTGGGTGGAAACAGCTGAGACCAAGTAGGGGCAAGAGGGTTGTGGTCTCCAGCTCATGAACCTAACCAATCTAATCCTATCTCCCTGGTCAGGTCCCATATCACTAACACTCCTCCTAGGCAGCTTGTGATTTGCTACCTGAGTGTGTACAGTGGTAAGAGGACTAGCTAATCCCTAATACCAGGCATTTTCTTTATTTTTTTAGAAATATATATTTATTTACTTGAAAGGCTGAGTTACGGAGAGAGAGGGAGAGAGGGAGAGAGAGGGAGAGAGAAGGAGGTAGGGGAGAGAGAGAGATGTCTTCCATCTGCTGGTTCATCCCCACATGGCTGAAAAAGCCCAAGCTGGGTCACGCCAAAACTAGGAACCAAGAATTCCATTGAGGTCTCCCGCATGGAAGGAGGGGAGCCAGTACTTCAGCTATCATCCAGTCATTTCTCAGGAGCATTAGCAGGGACCTGGATCAGAAGCAGAGGAGCCAGATTTGAACTGGTGCACATATGGGAACCCGGCATTGTAGGTGGTAGCTTAACTCTCTATGCCACAAAGCCATCCCTACTACTAGGACCTTTCTAAAGATATATAAAAAAAAAGGAGTTCTCTGTTTATTTCTAAGGAAGAATGCTGTTTTTATGCAAACCAATGCGGTCTTGTCCATGACGCTTCTCACGAGCTGACAGACAAGACACACAGAATTTGACAATGGATGTCTAACCCTTAGAGCAGCTGGTTTTGAAAATCACTCTGGCTACCTTGGTTTGGCCCCTTCCCACTCCCCTTATAATGGCTTTCTTCTTCAATCTCGAGAGCCATGCCTCCGTCAGTCGTGAGAGTGGTTTGTTCACTCAGTGGTCCAGAACCTCACTCAAACCATGCCAGCGACATCCTCCTACTGTGGGACATCTGGTACTGGCCACTGCCTTAAAACCGTCAGTTCCCGTGGGACTGGGGAGGGAAAGGAAAATCACCTCCC
This sequence comes from Oryctolagus cuniculus, assembly GCF_964237555.1. Classification (NCBI taxonomy): domain Eukaryota; kingdom Metazoa; phylum Chordata; class Mammalia; order Lagomorpha; family Leporidae; genus Oryctolagus; species Oryctolagus cuniculus. Next base: position 89,569,584 of record NC_091433.1, read on the forward strand.
TGACTATGCAGCGTCTCAGCAGGAAGCATCCCCTGAGACTGCCTTCTCCCATTTCCCAGTTCCTTCCCTTTCTCAGGAACATATTTTGCATGAAATACCCCAAGTCGTTTTACTTTCCATTCCTTTCTTTACATACAAAAATGCTGGACTGTTACGACTTGTTAGGTTATAGGGGATACAAATGATTAACTCTGCACCTGCTAAAAATGGGTTCAAGCGAAATGACCTGAAGATAAATACTGTGGTATTTAGTTGCCGAAGATTCTGCTCATTTGACTCTAACTTTTACAGCTCCTTGCCAGAGATATCCTGGGCTGATAAAACCATGCAGTATGTATTGTTGACTTTTTGAACACCTGACAAGAGGGCTTTTTTGCTCATCCAGGCCCAATTTATCAAGGTGGATACAGATCTCTGCAAGAATCAGGCAAATAACATCAAAGGACAGCTGCTCACAACCCAGACCTCCCAGCTTCCTGTCCAGGTGAGTTAAATCATCTTTATCTTGACTATGAGGGTATTTCAAAAAGTTCACAGAAAAAAGAAATGATAAGTACATTTCAGTGCAAAAATTTTTTAAAATCCATGCATTTTGAAACAACTTTATGCCAAAATATTGACTGTTAAATGAAATGAATTAACTTTACAAACACAAAAACAAATGACAATTTTCAAAGCTCTGTTAAACTGAATTTATCAGTTAACTGCCCTCCCCCAAAAATCTTTAGTCTCATAGAAATTCATTTCTGAATTTGGAAAAACATGTAACTACAGAACTGAATGATTTTATATAAATTCTTTCAGAAAATGAAACATGAAAAAACTTTCTCTAATTCATTTCCTCACACCAAACTCTGATAATGGATTAGCCTTTGTCACTGAGAACCAAGCCCAAACCCCGTGGGTCCTTTGGAAGCTGCCTGTCTTCTGGCCCTATTGGTCAGGTGGACAAAGGGCAAAGGAAAGCTCGGGGCAGTGGGTCCCAGTTGGGCAAGTTCAGTCCCTGCAGCTTCCCTCAGAAACCCAGGTTAGGGACGTGGGGAGGGCAAGGGGAAGAAATATCTGGATTTACCATACCTTCACAGGGCAAGCCAAGTCTGGTGAGAAGATCCGAGAGGAACAGCTTGGTTTATCATACAGAGACCACACTGCATGAGGCATCTGATACTTATGGAGCTTTAGGCAATAAACCAGAAGGGGATGGCAGGTGGCAGAAAAGCCATGTAGAAGACAAGAGGAAGAGCTCAAGTTGAAACACTTCCTTCAGTTAAGGGTCCTGAAATGGCCAAAGTGTAACCCCAGGGATTGAATTCTGAGTTGGAGGAAGTGGAAAAGAAAAACAGACATGTCGCCATGCAAGTTGGTCCACACTCGGTTTATTGTTTCCTTTAGCTGCGATCGGGTGACAAAAGGCAGGATTTTCATTTCTCATTGAAACCCTTGACATTTCCGTTGTCTTTTGAAGGAATTACTAGTTACTGTGGGAGAGGAGGAAAAAAACATGATCAAGTTGTAGATAGTAAATTTCCTCCCACAGAAAAACACAGAGTTGTGGTAATGCCTAGTAAATGGTTCGTGTTGAAGCCTTTAGGATTTTCTTTGATTTCAGGGGAACTATCATTGTTAATCAGAAGTATTTAAAATGAGAAAAAGGCCGGCGCCGCGGCTCACTAGGCTAATCCTCCGCCTTGCGGCGCCGGCACACCAGGTTCTAGTCCCAGTCAGGGCGCCAGATTCTGTCCCGGTTGCTCCTCTTCCAGGCCAGCTCTCTGCTGTGGCCCGGGAGTGCAGTGGAGGATGGCCCAAGTGCTTGGGCCCTGCATCTCATGGGAGACCAGGAGAAGCACGTGGCTCCTGCCATCCAATCGGCGCGGTACAACAGCTGCAGCGTGCCGGCCGCAGCAGCCATTGGAGGGTGAACCAATGGCAAAGGAAGACCTTTCTCTCTCTCTCTCTCTCACTGTGCACTCTGCCTGTCAAAAATAAATAAATAAATAAAATAAAATAAAATAAGAAAAAAAAATTTTGGCTGAAATGTTCATGAATATTAACATATTTTTAAAAGAAATATTAATTTTAGTTTTTCCATACTTTAGACTAAATAACTTCAGTTTTCAAGTTATCAACAATTTTTTGGCTATGAAAAATCCATAGACCTGAAGCATTGTGCCTATGGTTCTGCTTAGGAGTTTGTTTCTATAAGCTAATTTATTGATTTTTACATCATATTGGGCTTAATTCTTTCGTTCCATTCTATCAACAGCAGCAAGTTTCTAATGACCTTAAGGGAACTTTATTAAGCTGAATTTTAAAATACTGTGGTTTAAATATTCATCAGTTTAAAAATTAGTAATTTTTCATAGGTTATTTATTTGTGTAATATTTCACCAATTCATTGGCTTACTCAGTACTTAGTCATTAAATTCCAATGCACACTCATTTTAACACACATTTCCTAATACACTTACCTACTACTACTTGTTGATTGGGTGCTTTCCTGTGAGTCTGATCTAAGTGAATAAGGAAATGACACTTTTAGATTGACATAAAACAGGTGATATAATGCAAGTACAGTCATGCTTAATTAGTATGGCAATTTCTTCCTCTTTATACCTTCAATTTTGTAGTAAAAAATAAATATCTGTCAAGTTTCTACTTTTAAATGCATTATCACCAAAATCAAGCTAAAATTATTTGGCCTCTTTTCTATTTTCTAGCTATAGAGTCCTTATTTCTAATCCCCAAATAACCTGGGAGAGAAAAAAAGAATGAATTGTGCACAAACGAATCAAGATTAATTTGCAGAGAAAACAAGTAAGATTAGTAAGAATTCAGTAATTACAGTGGCATAATATTGACCTCCCCACCTCTGCTATGTTGTACCTCCAAAAGTTATAGTTGCTCTTTCAACTACTTCAAAAATACTCTTTGTAATATAGCTAGTTCCCCCCAAAAGCAAAAAGGAAATTTATTTATGGAGATTTCTGAGTCCTACTACATATATGTCTGTCTTTCAAAAAAAATCTTGTTTAGTTATGTCTGCCAAAGGAGTTAACTACCAACAGCCCTCATTGGATTTCCAACAGAAAATATTAAAAATAGATGTAAAAAGAACATGGGACCAGTAAAACCACCTACAAGCTGTTCCACTTCTGATCCAGCTCCCTGATAATGGCCTGGAGAGAGCAGTGAACGATGGTTAAAGTGCTTGGGACCCTTCCACCTACATGGGAGACCCAGAAGAATCTCCTGGTTCCTGCTTCAGCCTGACCTAGCCCTGGCCCTTACAGCCAGCCGGGGAGTGTACAAGCAGATGGAAAATCAATCTCTCTCTCTCTCCCTCTCCCTCTGTCTCTCTCTCTGTAATTTTGACTTTCAAATAAATACATAAATCTTTTTAAAAAGGAAGAAATATAGAAAAACATAATAGGTGTCATAACAGTAAAGCATTGTACCTGCTTAGCTTACTAAATTTAAATGAAAAATAAAAGAATGCTTTTCTGTATTCTATAAACAAAGCTAGACTAATGAATTAATAGTCTAAATTATATTCTCCAAATGATGCTTATATTGTCCTATAGTTGATGTCTTCTAGATGATGATGATGATATTTGAATGCCATATTCTAAGATTAGAGACAATCTGTTACAATTGGAGTACTTAACACTAATTAATATGGTTATGTGAAATTCAAGAGTAATAACTCATTCAATAAACAAATGTCTATTGAGCATTTATGCTGCAGAATGACACTATAAACTGAGAAACAAAAGAGGCATGTCCATTACCCTAAAGCAAGTTCAGATCCTAGATGAGTACAACGTTGGGAGACCTGTATGACTGGAACACTGCATCACAACTCCCTGGCGACAGTGACAGAGACAAGAGGCAAAAAAAAAAGGGTTTTTTCCCTCATACTTAGTTTGTTGAAAGTAAGAAATGTCTATAAAAGTGTGGTTAGAGGGCCGGTGCTGTGGCGCAGTGGGTTAATGCCCTGGCCTGAAGTGCCAGCATCTCATATGGGCACCGGTTCTAGTCCTGGCTGCTCCTCTTCTGATCCAGCTCTCTGCTATGGCCTGGGAAAGCAGTGGAAGATGGCCCAAGTGCTTGGGCCCCTGCACCCATGTGGGAGACCCGGAGGAAGCTCCTGGCTCCTGGCTTCAGATCAGCGCAGCTCCAGTCGTTGCGGCCAATTGGGGAGTGAACCATCAGATGGAAGACCTCTCTCTCTCTCTCACTCTGCCTCTCCTCTCTCTGTGTAACTCTGTCTTTCAAATAAATAAATAAATCTTTCAAAAAAGAAAAGAGGGGTTAGAGAGAATGGATACAGAAATACTGCAGCTTTCTTAGAGGATGGAGCGTCTTCCACCAGGCAGGAGAGATACTATATAATGTCATAGCGTTGCCTAGAAAATAGCTTGTGGCTATAAAAAATATTCTGCATAGCAGTGGATTAATGTAACTAGAAGTCACTTCAAGAAAAAATACAGGATAAAAAAAAGAAAACTTTATGAAGAAGATGAGTAGACATTTCTCATTTGATACAAATGAGAAACTAAAACTTAGAGAATTCAGAGCATCCTTGTTAACAAAATTGTAGGCTGTTGAGGGTCTTAGGGAAATATTGAATTTTAGTGTGTTTATGATGCTATCTCTTATATAAACTTTTCCAAAGTGTGGAACTCATTCACTCAGTTGTTCATATTTTGTTTATTAGTCTAAATGCAATCTAAATGAAGAAGCAAAATTTTCTTTTATAAATGTTAGCATAAACTATTGAAAAATGTTCATCTTGTACATTATACAAACTAATTATAAGTACCTATCTCTTACTATATTTCTCTGTGTGAGTCACAAGTATAGGTGATTGATAAAAATTTAGTCAACCAAAGAAAAAAATATTAAATTAATTGATATCTGTTCCTAGAATGGGAAATAATACCAAGCTGATTTAGTAACAGTACTTTATCAAGTGTGGATACTTAAAAATTATTGTGCATATATTTGTGAATTATCAACTTTTTCATTCTTAGTTTTCAATATATTTATTTATAGGAAATACTTTCTAAGTTCTTTACCTGCTGGTTTCTGCTTGAGTACTATCTTCTGACGTGGATCTAAATAAAAACATCAGAAAGTCACTCTGAAGAAACTTGCCTACTTTGAGAATAGGCCATTTTGTACCAAAATTAATTCTTAAACACACAGAGCATACAGATAAGTAATGTTGTTTACTCAAATGTCAAGTGCAATATAAAAAACAAAATTAAACTTCTGCAGTGGTGAAGAAAATAATGATAAAACTTTTTTTCATTATCACTGCTAAGCACAAATTATAAATTTGACTCCAAATTCCTAAATTTGGGCTACAGGGTTCAAATTAACTTTATTTGCTAATATGGAAATTATCACATTGTACAAAAATAAATTTGTGCTTAATTCGGGGAAATCTAGAAGACTGAACTGACTGCATAACTTCTCCCTTCTATTCCACACAATACAAAAAAAGCTGAAGAGAATAGCATACAATTTAACACAAAAGTCAGATTGCTAGCCATTAAAGTTTCAAAGACTGAAAAAGCTAGAATTTCAAAGACAAAGAAACAAAGAAGGAGCTAAAGCTGAGTGCCCTAAGTGATGTGCTTCTAAGAATCCTAGCTTGGAAGGAGTTGAGGGATGGACCCACACATGTTTGAAAGCTGGGATTCTAAGAGGGGTAAAGGCCTGGTGTCTGTGCTGTCATATTGCTTTGTTAAGAATATCCAGGAGTAGCTTGAACAGCCCCACATCTCTAAAGCCAAGTTACCAACCACAGAGAGTTTCAATATCCCTCTCAGGCAACTGCAGGTGCCAAGTTGTTTACAGTGATCCCTCACCCTTTGACCTTGCCCTCCTCCCCTTTTCCTGCCACTCATACTTAAAAAGGACTAGTTACAAAGGAAAAGTCAAGATGGCTTCTTTAGTACACCATCCCTGTCAATGACTCAGCTTACTAGTACTCCAATTAAACTCACTTTCTTTGCTACAACACCTCACCCTTGAGTTATAGGACTTTTCATGTGGTAGCCAGATGGGCTTGAACGTGGCAACAATTGTTGGTGAGCCAGGCAATGTAAGCTGTTCAAGGGTGTCATTCTTGTTTCAAATGACCCTCCCTGGGAAATGTCTAGTAGGTGCTAGAACTTTTTGTTCTGGGGCTTTCCCTTGGACTCCCTACAAAGGTTTTGGCTGCCCCAAGCACTACACTGTTGAAGAAACATCTGATTCTGTGGGTCCCCTGCTTCTCCTCTGAGCAGAGTAAGTTGACTTGGTATATAAAACTGAGAACTCCTTTATCCTCCACTTGGGACACTCCTTTAGGAAGCCTAATGTGTATTTTATTTGACATAGGAGCCCTGTTGGAGAGAGGAAAAGAGTTAATAGGACTCGTACCCAAATTCTGAACCAGATATTTTGTGGTTATTTCTATTTCCAAGCCGAATTTGTGATTGTTTGCAACTAAACCCTTTATATGATTGCCATTGGGTCATTTGTGGCTTGTCTGTACCTGAACCTCTCTTTCTCTTCCATTTTCTGTCTGAAGTAGAAATTATAGTGGGGAATGCACCTTCAAGCCCTAAGGAGAGCCTATTGAGGCATATTTCGGTAAATTGTCATAGTGTTGGTAAAATATCATGACCAAAACTAAAATAATTTATTGTAACAGACTGTCCTCATCTTAAAAACGATGGGCCATGACTTCCAGTGAGAGAAAAATGGCTGCGGCCATTGCAAACTAACGTGTTAGTGCAGGGAAAAAAGCTGAAAAATATGCTAAAGAAAAAGAAGAAGGTGGAAACGATTGCCAAAGTCATAGCATCTGAGCTGGAAGAGGAGGTGAAAGATGCTTCCGACAGAGGATCTGTAGGAAGCTGTGGATTGGAAAAGGGTCATTTTTCTGATGATGAAGCAATAGATGCTGACAATGAGGATGCTGATGAATCCTGTGACAAAGAAAATGAAAATGCTGGAGAATCATGTGCTAGAACTTATATGGGCTGGGCAGATGCCATGGCTAAAATCCTCAACAAGAAAACACCTAAAAGTAAACCCACCATTTTAGTCAAAAATAAAGAACTGGAAAAGGAAAAAGAAAAGTTAAAGCAAGAAAGACTTGAGAGAAGAAAACAGATTGATAAGAGGAAAGAGTGGGAAATTATGTGCAGAGTAAAGCCAGATGTTGTCAAAGACAAAGAAGGAGAGAGAAATCTTCAGAGAATTGCAACACGGGATGTGGTGCAATTACTTAATGCTGTCCAAAAACATCAAAAGAACATTGATGAAAAGGTTAAAGAAGCCGGAGGCTCTATTAGAAAGCGTGCTAAGTTGATATCAACTGTTTCTAAGATTTAATCAGTGTTCTGAGAGGAATGGATGGAACTGCAAATGAGAAAAGTTCAACTGAGAAGCTCAAAAGCCAAACAGACTGAAGCGAAATCAGAAGAGGGCCCAGGTTGAACGATCCTCCGTGATGATTTCATGATGGGAGCATCTATGAAAGACTGGGACAAGGAAAGTGATAGGCCAGATAACAGCAGACCAGAATCTACAAGTGACTCTGACATGTAAAATAATAGAGGTAACATAGTTTTCAATCAGTTTATTTTTCCTACAAAGATACTCTATCCTCTGGCAGTTTGGGAATTATAATGATACCATTTGTAAGAAAGCCAAAAGACTTACTAGCTTTGATGTGGGGAAAAAGGGACACTAACCCACTGTTGGTGGGAAGGCAAACTGGTAAAGCCACTATGGAAGTCAGTCTGGAGATTCCTCAGAAACCTGAATATAACCCTACCTTACAACCCGTCCATCCCATTCCTTGGAATTTACCCAAAGGAAAATAAATTGGCAAACACAAAAGCTGTCTGCACCTTAATGTTTATTGCAGCTCAATTCACATTAGCTAAGACCTGGAATCAACCCAAATGCCCATCAACAGTAGACTGGATAAAGAAATTATGGGACATGTACTCTATAGAACACTATACAGCAGTAAAAAAAAAAGGATCTGGTCATTTTGCAACAAGATGGAGGAATCTGGAACACATCATGCTGAGTGAACTAAGCCAGTCCCAAAGGGACAAATATATGTTCTCCCTGATTGGTTACAAATAACCAAGCACCAAAAGGAAACCTGTTGAAGTGAAATGGACACTATGAGAAACAGTGACTTGATCAGCCCTTGTCCTGACTGTTGATGTACAATTTAATATTCATCCCTTTAGTATTTTTTGTTCTACTTAATACTATTGGTTGAACTCTTTAATTAACACACAATTATTCTTAGGTGTTTAAATTTAACTGAAAAGTGATCTCTGTTAAATATAAGAGTGGGAATAAGAGAGGGAGAGAGGGAGGAGATGTAGAATTTGGGATATGCTCAAGCTGACTTGCTGCAAATGGTAGAGTTAGAAACATACCAGGGGATTCCAATTCAATCCCATCAAGGTGGCATGTACCAATGCCATCTCACTAGTCCCAGTGATCAATTTCAGTTCACAATTGATCATACTGATAGGTCTAAGAGTCAAAGGGATCACATAAACAAGACTACTGTCTGCTAATACTAACTGATAGAAGAAAAAAGGGAGAGAACGATCCAACATCGGAAGCGGGATACACAGCAGACTCATAGAATGGTAGATGTCCTAAACAGCACTCTGGCCTCAGAATCAGTCCTTAAGGCATTCAGATCTGGCTGAAGAGCCCATGAGAGTATTTTAGGCATGGAAAGACAAGACACTCTGGGAAAAAATATTAAATGAAATATCTCTGTGAGTGAGATCCCAGTGGAAGAATGGGCCATCAAAGAAGGAGGTACCTTTCTCTGAAGGGAGGAGAGAACTTCCACTTTGACTATGACCTTGTCTAAATAAGGTCAGAATTGGCGAACTCAAAAGGCTTCCATAGCCTCGGCATCTCATGACAAGAGCCTAGGGAGATTACTGACGCCATAAACAAGAGTGTCAATTTGTTAAGTCAACAACAGGAGTCACTGTGCACTTACTCATCATCTAAGATCTCTGTCCTTAATGTGTTGCTCAATGTGAATTAATGCTATAACTAGTACTCAAACAATATTTTACACTTTATGTTTCTGTGCGGGTGCAAACTGTTGAAATCTTTACTTAATATATACTAAATTGATCTTCTGTACATAAAGATAATTGAAAATGAATCTTAATGTGAATAGAATGGAAAAGGGAGAGGGGATGGTTGGTTTGCTGGTGGGAGGGAAGTTATGGGGGGGGGAGCCATTGTAATCCATGAGCTGTGCTTTGGAAATTTATATTCATTAAATAAAAGTTAAAAAAATAAATAATTAAAAAACTAAAATAAACACTATGAGAAATCTTTCAGCTGTAAATCCTGCCATATCATGCATCACAGAACTCACATGGGTTAAAATCCCCATGCTTACAATGAATGTTAGAAAACTATATATCGGAACTTAACTTTCATTAGAAATCATATAATTCACATAGGGGAGAAAACTTAAGAATGTATTGAGTGTGGAAAAGCCTTTTGATGGAAGTCGCACTTCATCAAACATCAGAGAATTCACAGAGCTGAAACAATTTATGAATGTACTTAATGTGGAAAAGCCTTTTGCCCCACCCAAGTCAGCCCTCAGTAGACCTCAACGAATTCACACATCGCAGAAACTTTTGAATACAGTTGAGTGTAGAGATTCATTTGGATGGAAATCAACCCTCACTGTACATCAGAAAATTCATACAGGGGAGACATGTTATGAATGTAATGAGTGTGGAAAAGTATTTTAGTGTAAGCTAGACCTCATCAAGCATCAGAGAATTCACACATGGGCAAAATCTTATATATGTAATGAGTGAGGAAAAGTTTTCTTGTCAAATGACAACCCTCATTACACATTAGCAAATTCAAACAGAGAAGAAATCTTATGAAAGCAATGAATGTGGAAAAACATTTTTCTGAAATCCAAGTGGCAAAAGAAACAGAATTCATCAAATGTTTTGTCCCAGGTAAGAAATGATTATCTGGTGACCTACATACTCAAGAAATTCTAGACTTATTTGTTTGTAGGCCTGGATGTGCCTACAATACCACAGGTCTCTTTATTGGGTGTAAGAGAGGTTGCTTGCAAAGCGTTCTGGTTGTGTAAAATCCAGGCAGTATTTCTGAGATTGAATCTATGCCAGTATTTTTTTGTTTTTGTTTCTTGGATCACTGTGAGTTGCTCCTGTGTGTAATTAAATTCTGACTTGATTGGGGGAAAAAAGATGGACCAGAAGTTCTTTAAATAAAAATGCTCAAGGCTTATAAATTTTTTAAAGTATTCAAATGATAAATGAGGCACCGGGGGTTTAAATACATTTAGAACAGACAATTTGGATTTCTGCATAAGAGCCCTGGGTAAAACTGAGAGTGGAGAAAAATTGCTGACTTCTTAGTAGATAATGGAGAATCCTATTCAGCTGTAAAAACCCCACTCTCTCACAAGAACATTCAGTCTATTCTTAACATGTGGGTATATTGGGAAAATATAAAATTGAGCATTCTTAGAACCATTAGAATACAAATTGGGGGACTGTGTCTTATAACACAGTTTTTTTATGTCAAAATATCCTATCCTCTCCTAGGGTGAGCCTACCTCTTATGAAAATTTAAATGTTCAAGTAACTTTTTCATCAAGAAAGTCAACTTTGAGTTTCCCCCAGAACAGGCTTGGAATTCTCAAATAGTGCCTAAAGGAACACTTGTCAAAGAACAGAACTTCCTTCACACAGAATGGTTAAGGGAGAATTAGTCTACTCCAGTTGATCTTGTCTCACAGAGCAGCCCTTGACAGGGCCAAACCTGGAACTCTTCATAGGAAAAATCAGTTTCATGGACAATTTAAATGTCATGCCAGGATGTGATAGTAACTTTATAGGAGACCTTTGAGGCCAGAGTCCTAATGCAATGGAGCTCAACACAAAAAGCAAAAAATTATTGCCTTTACTACCTCTCCATCAGACAGAATGAAATCAGGTGAAAAACCAACTCAAGGCATATCCAGGAGCAATTTAAAAGGAGAGTTCCTCACTCAGGGAATAAAGACTTAAAACATGCTCATGAAATTCTACAATTCTTTAAACCTGTTCATAAATCACTTAATAGGGGCTAAAAGTCATTATCTAGGTCATCAAAGAGTCCCAAACAATTCAGGGAAATCAACTTGCTGAACAAACTAGAAAATAGCAGATAAAAGCAGGGACTATCAGTCTATATCTGGGTCCCTTCTCTCCCAGATTGATCTGCCTAAAAATAGATGAACCAATATGTTGAGAATAAGACTAAGAAAGAGCTAAAAAACAAAGTTTTCCTCCCAATCAAAATTCTTCAGTTTGCAAATGCAATGCACAGGCAGTTATCTTCATTCCGAAATGCTATTACAAACTATGCTACAGTACATTTGTGAGAGTGTCCATTATAATTGACATACCATGTTGTAACGTGTACACAAGTGTATCATGGGACCCAATTTACAAAAGAAAAACTATTCAGCAATTCATCTAAAAATGCATGATCTCCACCAAAAGCAATCCAAAGAACAATTACAAGTCTCCGCCCACTCCAGCTAAAAGGGAACTCAACATAAATGTTCTTATTCTACTGAAGATGGGCAGGTTGCTCTCACCTAAATGCCTTGAGCTTCAGGGAATGTCTCATACTTACGAGTATTTTTGGCCACATTCTCTGGCTGTGCAGATGCCTACACCATCCAAATAGAGAAGGCCAGTGAAGTGGTCAAATCCAGCCTCAAGGAAATCATCCTGCAGTTGGCACTACCTAGCAAATTCACAGTAGCAATGGGGCAGCATTTGTTTCTTTCATAACCTAATAAGTATCTAAGACCCTCCAGATTAACTGGAAATTACACTCACGTTGGAGGTTCTAGTCCACAGGAAAAATGGATATCAATCGCACTTTATAGAAGAGCCTTACCAAGATATGCAAAAAACTAATGTAATGTGAGACAAGGCACTACCAGTTGCCTGGCTATGGTCACTGGCACTGTCCCTGAAACAGGCTCCAACCAACCTACTTTAAAATAAATGAGGAGGTGAGCATGGGGTGTCATGGTTAAGAATTTTCTTGGGATGCCTGAATCCCTGTCAATATGCCTTGTTCAAGTCCAGGCTCTTCCACTTATAATCCAGATTCCTGATAATGCATAATCTGACAGGCAGCAGATGATGCTTCAAATACTTGGGTTGCTGTCAACCACATTGGATTGCATTCCAGGTTCCTGACTTCAGCCTGGCTGAGACCAGACTCTTCTGGGCATATGAGGAGTGAACCAGAAGATGGAACAGCTCCCTTTTTCATTACCTCTCTGCTTTTCTTCATTAAAAATATTAAAGTAAAAAATAGCAAATTATTTACAGCAAAGAGGAAGCTACAAGCTATCTAGAAAACTCACACATTAATAGGGAAAAATAATCAGGTTGACAACTGAAATATCATCAATTACTGTAAAGGGTATAACAACAGAATATTTCTTAAATGTTTCAGAAAAATGACTCTCAACTAAGAATCTGTAACCAGATAAGCCACCATTCAAAAATGCATGTTAAAAGAAGAGTCATGTTCAGGCACTTAACAGAAAATGTTCGTAAAACATAGATACTGGGGTGAGCCAAGATGGTGGAATAGTGAGGGTGCGCACCGATAGTCCGGGAAAAGATAGTTTAATAAAAGTGGAATTACTGTAGCCTCAGGAAAAGGCTCAGGAAAAAATTGCAGAGGAAACTCTTCTGGATCTAGTGGATGTGACACGGAGGACCTACAGGGAAAGCAAGGTCGCCCACCGCATGGAAGCCGAGCCCCCGCCAAGCCGTGCCAGCGCAGGAAGGGGAGATGAGACAAAAAGACCTCAGTAACCCGAGACTTTGGCAGGGAAAGGCAGAAAGAGCCCACAGGGAACAAGGCCTGAAGCCCCACAGGGGAAAGTTCACCATGCTGACTGGAGAAGAGAAAAAATGAACAAATAAGGGGAACCAGCACGGACATTAACCTCTCTCTCCACTCACCTTACAAAGCCCAGCAAGACAAAGAGCAGGCGCCATTTTACATATGTAGAGAGGTGCCTGCCATTAGCCAAGCAGAAAAACCTGACTCTGGTGGGGAGAAATAACAGGAAGTTAAGACCTAGTTAGTGAAAGTGTGGAGCTAATGAACAGAGACTGTGAAAATCTGAGGGGGGGGGGGCGAGAGAACTCACCGAGTACACAAACATGGTAACCTGGGCAAACTGGTGAGAGACTGTGGAGAAACTTGAGACCACACTGAGAGCTGCATAAACTCTTTCTGTGGTCCCAGGGGTAAGCAGAGAAATACCCACAGGGGCCATATTTCATACATCAACTACCCTCAATCCCACTCAGCTGTGTGGAATTACTTTCCAACTGAGTCATAAAAGAGAGAGAGAGAGAGAGAGAGAGAGAGAGCAAGCGAGCGAGAGAACAATCTGGGTGAGTCACCTTTGGCACACCCTTAACCCTGAAGAACCAAACAGAGCTCTCTGGCCACACCCATCACATCCTCTAAGGATCCATCAAAAGCAGACAGTCCATTTAATCTAGAGTCACAGTATAACGAGAAGAAACACCACACCGAAGAAACCAAAGAATATCTCCAATATGACAAACAACAAACATAAAAACCAAGGTAACAAGAACAAGGAAGAAACTATGACGCCCCCAAATGAAATAGGCACCCCAATTCAAGTTTATGAAGATGATGAGATAGAAGAAATGCAAGAAGCAGATCTCAAAAAATTGATAAGAACATTAAGAAGTTCACGAAAACAAATTCTTGAACTACAGAAATCCTTACTGGACAAGATAGAAAATCTCTCTCATGAAAATGAAATATTAAGGAGGAATCAAAATGAAATGAAACAACTAGTAGAACATGAAACTGTGATAGTGATGAGAAATCATAATGAAATGAAGAATTCAAATGATCAAATGACAAACACATTAGAGAGCCTTAAAAACAGAATGAATGAAGCAGAAGAGAAAATATTGGACTTAGAAGACAGAGAACAGGAAAATATACAGTCAAACCAAAGAAAAGAAGAGGAAATTAGAAATCTAAAAAAATATTTTCAGAAATCTTCAGGATACTATTAAAAAAACCAACATTCAGGTTCTAGGAGTTCCTGAAGGCATGCAGAGCGAGAAAGGATTAGAAGACCTTTTTAGTGAGATGCTAGCAGAAAATTTCCCAGGTTTTCAGAAGGACAGACACATCCTAGTACAGGAAGCTCATGGAACCCCTAATAAACGTGACCAAAAGAGATTCTCACTACATCATGTTGTAATCAAACTCACCACAGTGAAACATAAAGAAAAGATCCTAAAATGTGCAAGAGAGAAACGTCAGATTACGCTCAGAGGATCTCCAATCAGACTCACAGCTGACTTCTCATCAGAAACCCAACAAGCTAGGAGGGAATGGCGAGATATAGCCCAGGTACTAAGAGAGAAAAACTGCCAGCCCAGAATATTATATCCTGCCAAGCTCTCATTTGTGAATGAAGGTGAAATAAAGACCTTTCACAACAAACAGAAATTGAAAGAATTTCTCGCCCCTCGTCCAACCCTGCAAAAGGTGCTTAAAGATGTGTTACACACAGAAACACAGAAACATGGTCATCAATATGAAAGAAGGTAAACGAAGGAAAACTCACAGCAAAAGATCACAGGAAGTTCAAAACATATATTAGAAAATATCTTTGGCAAATGGCAGGGCAAAGTTACTACTTATCAATAGTCACATTGAATGTTAATGGCCTGAACTCTCCAGTTAAAAGACACCGATTGGATGACTGGGTTAAGGAACAAATCCCATCTATTTGCTGCTTACAAGAAACACATCTTTCCAACAAAGATGCATACAGACTGAAAGTGAAAGGCTGGAAAAAGATATACCATGCCAACAGAAATGAAAAAAGAGCAGGCGTAGCCATCTTAATATCGGACAACATAAACTTTACCACAAAAACTGTTAAGAGAGACAAAGAGGGACACTATATCATGATGAAGGGATCAATTCAACAGGAAGATATAACAATTATCAATGTATATGCACCTAATTACAGGGCACTGCTTAAAAGATTTGTTAAGGGACTTAAAGGGAGACTTAGACCCCAATACAATAGTACTGGGGGACTTCAATACTCCACTCTCAGAAATAGACAGATCAACAGGACAGAAGATCAACAAGGAGACAGTAGATTTAAATGACACTACAGCCCAAATGGATCTAACAGATATCTATAGAACTTTCAATCCTACATCTAAAGACTTCACATTATTCTCAGCAGTACATGGAACCTTCTCTAGGATTGACCACATAGTAGGCCATAAAGCAAGTCTCAGCAAATTCAAAAGAATTAGAATCATACCACGCAGCTTCTCAGACCATAAAGGAATGAAGCTGGAAATTAGCAACTCAGGAATTCTAGAGCATATGCAAACACATGGAGATTGAACAACATGGTGCTGAATGAGCAATGGGTCATAGAAGAAATTTTTTTTTTATTTTTGACAGGCAGAGTGGACAGTGAGAGAGAGAGAGACAGAGAGAAAGGTCTTCCTTTGCCGTTGGTTCACCCTCCAATGGCCGCCGCTGCAGCCGGCGCACCGTGCTGATCCGATGGCAGGAGCCAGGATCCAGGTGCTTTTCCTGGTCTCCCATGGGGTGCAGGGCCCAAGCACCTGGGCCATCCTCCACTGCACTCCCTGGCCATAGCAGAGAGCTGGCCTGGAAGAGGGGCAACCGGGACAGAATCCGGCGCCCCGACCGGGACTAGAACCCGGTGTGCCGGCGCCGCAAGGTGGAGGATTAGCCTATTGAGCCATGGCGCCGGCTCATCATAGAAGAAATTAAAAGAGAAATCAAAAATTTCCTGGAAGTAAATGAGGTTAACAAAAAAACAAACCAAAACTTATGGGATACAGCAAAAGCAGTGTTAAGAGGAAAGTTTATATCAATAGGTGCCTACATCAAGAAATTGAAAAGGCACCAAATAGATGAGCTTTCAATACACCTCAAGGATCTAGAAAACCTACAGCAAACCAGACCCAAATCTAGTAGGAGAAGAGAAATAATTAAAATCAGAGAAGAAATCAACAGGATTGAATCCAAAAAAACATTACAAAAAATCAGCCAAACGAGGAACTGGATTTTTGAAAAAATAAACAAAATTGACACCCCATTGGCCCAACTAACTAAAAAAAAGAAGAGAAAAGACCCAAATCAATAAAATCAGAGAAGAAAAAGGAAACGTAACAACAGTCACCACAGAAATAAAAAGAATCATCAGAAATTACTACAAGGACCCGTATGCCAACAAACAGAGAAACCTATCAGAAATGGATAGATTCCTGGACACATGCAACTTACCTAAATTGAACCATGAAAACACAGAAAACCTAAATAGACCCATAACTGAAACAGAAATTGAAACCGTAATAAAGGCACTCCCAACAAAGAAAAGCCCAGGACCAGATGGATTCACTGCTGAATTCTACCAGACATTTAAAGAAGAACTAACTCCAATTCTTCTCAAACTATTCAGAACAATCGAAGAAGAGGGAATCCTCCCAAATTCTTTCTATGAAGCCAGCATCACCTTAATTCCTAAGCCGGAAAGAGATGCAGCATTGAAAGAGAATTACAGACCAATATCCTTGATGAACATAGATGCAAAAATCCTCAATAAAATTCTGGCCAATAGAATGCAACAACACATCAGAAAGATCATCCACCCAGACCAAGTGGGATTTATCCCTGGTATGCAGGGATGGTTTAATGTGCGCAAATCAATCAATGTGATACACCACATTAACAGACTGCAGGAGAAAAACCATATGATTATCTCAATAGACACCAAGAAGGCATTTGATAAAATTCAACACCCTTTCACAATGACAACTCTAAGCAAACTGGGTATGGAAGGAACATTCCTCAATACAATCAAAGCAATTTATGAAAAACCCATGGCCAACATCCTATTGAATAGGGAAAACCTGGAAGCATTTCCACTGAGATCTGGTACCAGACAGGGATGCCCACTCTCACCACTGCTATTCAATATAGTTGTGGAAGTTTTAGCAGGAGACATTAGGCAAGAAAAAGAAATTAAGGTGATGCAAATTGGGAAGGAAGAACTCAAACTATCCCTCTTTGCAGATGATATGATTCTTTATCTAGGGGACCCAAAAAACTCTACTAAGAGACTATTGGAACTCATAGAAGAGTTTGGCAAAGTAGCAGGATATAAAATTAATGCACAAAAATCAACAGCCTTTGTATACACAGACAATGCCATGGCTGTGGAAGAACTTCTAAGATCAATCCCATTCATAATAGCTACAAAAACAATCAAATGCCTTCTAATAAACTTAACTAAGGACGTTCAAGATCTCTACGATGAAAATTACAAAACCTTACAGAAAGAAATAGAAGAGGATACCAAAAAATGGAAAAATCTTCCATGCTCATCGATTGGAAGAATCAATATCATCAAATTGTCCATTCACCCAAAAGCAATTTATACATTCATTGCAATACCAATCAAGATACTGAAGACCTTCCTCTCAGATCTGGAAAAAATGATGCTGAAATTATTATGGAGACACAGGAGACTTCGAATAGCTAAAGCAATCTTGTACAACAAAAACAAAGCCGGAGGCATCACAATACCAGATTTCAGGACATACTACAGGGCAGTTGTTATGAAAACAGCATGGTACTGGTACAGAAACAGATGGATAGACCAATGGAACAGAACAGAAACACCAGAAATCAATCCAAAACACTACAGCCAACTTGTATTTGATCATGGATCCAAAACCAATCTCTGGAGTAAGGACAGTCTATTCAATAAATGGTGCTGGGAAAACTAGAAGTCCACGTGCCGAAGCATGAAGCAAGACCCCTACCTTTCACCTTACACAAAAATTCACTCAACATGGATTAAAGACTTAATTCTACGACCGAACACGTTCAAATTATTAGAGAGCATTGGAAAAACCCTGCAAGATATAGGTACTGGCAAAGACTTCCTGGAAAAGACCCCGGAAGCACAGGCAGCCAAAGCCAAGATTAACATTTGGGATTGCATGAATTTGAGAAGTTTTTATTCTTCAAAAGAAACAGTCAGGAAAGTGAAGAGGCAACCGACAGAATGGGAAGAAATATTTGCAAACTATGCAACAGATAAAGGGTTGACAACCAGAAACTTCAAAGAAATCAAGAAACTCCACATCATCAAAACAAACAACCCACTTAAGAGATGGGCCAAGGACCTCAATAGACATTTTTCAAAAGAGGAAATCCAAATGGCCAACAGAGACATGAAAAATGTTTAATATCACTAGCAATCAGGGAAATGCAAACAAAACCACAATTAGGTTTCACCTCACCCCAGTTAGAATGGCTCACATTCTACCAAAAATAGATGCTGGCGAGGATGTGGGGAAAAAGTGACACTAACCCACTATTGGTGGGAATGCAAACTGGTCAAGCCACTATGGAAGTCAGTCTGGAGATTCCTCAGAAACCTGAATATAACTCTACCATACAACCCAGCCATCCCACTCCTTGGAATTTACCCAAAGGAAATTAAATTGGCAAACAAAAAAAGCTGTCTGCACCTTAATGTTCATTGCAGTTCAATTCACAATAGCTAAGACCTGGAACCAACCCAAATGCCCATCATCACTAGACTGGATAAAGAAGTTATGGGACATGTACTCTATAGAATACTATACAGCAGTCAAAAACAATGAAACGCGGTCATTTGCCACAAGATGGAGGAATCTGGAAAACATCATGCTGAGTGAACTAAGCCAGTCCCAAAGGGACAAATAGCATATGTTCTCCCTGATGGGTGACAACTAACCGAGCAGCAAAAAGGAAACCTGTTAAAGAGAAAAGGACAGTATGAGAAACAGTGACTTGATCAGCCCTTGCCCTGACTGTTAATGAACAATTTAATACGTTGTCCCTCTTAGTATTTTTTTTTTTGTTTATTCTACTTAATACTTTTGTTGAATACTGTAATCAATACACAGTTATTCTTAAGTGTTGAAACTTGACTGAAAAGTGATCGCTGTTAAATATAAGAGTGGGAATAAGAGAGGGAAGAGATGTGCAATTTGGGACATGCTCAAGCTGACTTACCTCAAACAGTAGAGTTAGAAACATACCAGGCGAATCCAATTCAATCCCATCAAGGTGGCATGTACCAATGCCATCTCACTAGTCCCAGTGATCAAATTCTGTTCACAATTGATCGTAATGATAGGACTAAGAACCAAAGGGATCACATAAACAAAAATAGTGTCTGCAAATACTAACTGATAGAAGAAAAAATGGAGAGAACGATCCAACATGGGAAGCGAGATACACAGCAGACTCATAGAATGGCAGATGTCCTAAACAGCACTCTGGCCTCAGAATCAGCCCGTAAGGCATGCGAATCTGTCTGAAAAGCCCCTGGGATTATTTCAGGCATGGAAAGCCAAGACACTCTGGCAAAAAAAAAAAATGACCTAAATGAAAGATCTCCACGATTGAGATCCTAGTGGAAAGATTAGGTCATCAGAGAAGGAGGTACCTTTCTCTGAAGGGAAGAGAGAACTTCCACTCTGACTACGACCTTGCCTAAATATGATCAGAGTTGGTGAACTCAAAAGGCTTCCATAGCCTTGGCAACTCATGACAAGAGCCTAGTGTGATTACTGATGCCATAAACAAGAGTGTCAATTTGTTAAGTCAACAACAGGAGTCCTGTGCACTTACTCCTCATGTAGGATCTCTGTCCTTAATGTGCTGTACATTGAGACTTAATGCTATAACTAGTACTCAAACAGTATTGTTCACTTTTGTCGCTCCCCCTCTTCATGGCGGAACGACACAGGACCCTGCGTTGTTCTTTTGTCTGCTCGGCCCTTCCCAGATTTGCTGCTGGTTCTTCCTGGGTTGGCTACCGTCCCTTCCACCTCCGTGGAAGGGTGGTTCCCCCTAGACACTTTCCCCACTTCTGCAGGGGAGCGGCACACCACCGGCCGGCTCTCTCGGGGGCTGCTCAGATGTTCCTCAGGTGTTCCTCTTAGAAGTTCCTGGTGCATGCCGTCTCTCTCCTCCTTTATAGTCCTCCTCCGCCAATCCCAACTCGGCTGCCCACATGCCGAGTACGCTGCTCTCCTCCAATCAGGAGCAGGATCAGCTCCTGGATGTCATCACTCAAGTTGGCAAGAGGCAGCTGCGTAGAAGCTGTTTTCTTCTCTCCCAGTGCCATATTGTGGGAAAGCAGATGCATAGAATAAGTCTTAATTCCAGTAACTCAGTCCAGTCCGGGTTGCTCCCCACAGATCCCCCTTTCTTTTTATTTTTTGGCGTTGATAAGCGCCTGTCTTCGGTGCCCCGCGGCGCACACTCTGCTCTGCTTGCTAGAGTTGCCCACAGGTGCTTACAAGTCCTATCAATCAGGCAAACCGAATCCGGGTCCTCTCTTCGCCATGTTGTGAGGAGGTTTTTAGGCGCTGATGCGTGCCTGTGTTCGGTGCCCTGCAGCGCATGCTCTTCCCTGCTAGAACTGCCTGCAGGTGCTTACAAGCCCTATCAGGCAAACCGAATCCAAGCCTTCTCATTGCCGTATTGTGGGGAGACTTATTGGTGTTGATTCGTGCCTATCTTCGGTGACCTGCAGCTCATACTCTGGTCGAGCTGCCTGCTGGTGCTTACCACCTTACTAATCAGGCAGACCGAATCCAAGCTCTCTCATTGCCATGTTGAGGGAGGCCTTATTTTTCTCCATTTCTCTATCTCCAGGCATTCCTATCTCTCCCATTTTACTTCTATCTACCAGCATTCCTATTTCTCTCATTTTACTTCTAAACCTCTGTTTCTCTTATCCCTGCGGCTTCCCGGCGCCCGCCCCGAGGCTGCTTCTTGGCGGCTTCCTGGCTCTGAGCCGCTTCAGCCCGCGCTTCTCTCATCTGCGCGGCCTCCCGGTGCCTGCCCTGCGGCGGGCTCCCAGGTCTGCGCGGCTCGGCTTCGCGCGCACAGTCTGCGGTCTCCACGCCCTTCGCGCCTGCACCACGGCCTCGCGCCAGCCCCGCGTTCCCTATCTATTCACGCCCCGTGCTCTCTCTGCACGCGGCAGCTTCCGCAAATCACACAGCGTAGCTCACATTTCCGCCACCAGCATTCAGTCCAAGTTCCCTGGGCTAACCTGGCGAATTCCAACCTGGCGGCCCACGTCTCTGCCTCTGGTTCCAGATTTTCGCCTTTTGCTCCCCGGGCTGACCTGAAGAATCCCAAGATAGCTTACGTCTCTGCTTCAGCCTGAACTCACGGCTTCATCCTTCCTAACATTTTTCTCTACCCGGTATGTTTCCCTAAGTTTTCTTCCAACAATATTCCTCCCTCATTTCTCCTGGCCTCTCCCCACAGTCCGTATCCAAGTCTAAGTTTCTTATAGGTTTCACTTTCACTTTCAACCTGCAGTCCATATCTGAGTCTAAGTTTCTTCTTGCTTTCACTTTAAATCCTAACTTCTTTCCCACAGTCCGTATCCGAGTCTATGCCTAGGCTTTCGATAGCTTCTTCCGGCACATTTTCTGTCCAGCTTTTCCCTAGGCTCTTTACTAGTCTCTCTCTCCGGTATTTTCCCACTTCTTCTTGCTTCTTCCCTCCTGGGTTTCCTATCCGAGTCACGGCACCATTATGTCGCTCCCCCTCTTCGTGGAGGAACGACACAGGACCCTGCGTTGTTCTTTTGTCTGCTCGGCCCTTCCCGGGTTTGCTGCTGGTTCTTCCTGGGTTGGCTACCATCCCTTCCACCTCCGTGGAAGGGCAGTTCCCCCTAGCCACTTTCCCCACTTCTGCAGGGGAGTGGCACACCGCCGGCCGGCTCTCTCAGGGGCTGCTCAGATGTTCCTCAGGTGTTCCTCTTAGATGTTCCTGGTGCATGCCGTCTCTCTCCTCCTTTATAGTCCTCCTCCGCCAATCCCAACTTGGCTGCCCACACACCGAGTATGCTGCTCTCCTCCAATCAGGAGCAGGATCAGCTCCTGGATGTCATCACTCAAGTTGGCAAGAGGCAGCTGCGTAGAAGCTGTTTTCTTCTCTCCCAGCGCCATATTGTGGGAGAGCAGATGCATAGAATAAGTCTTAATTCCAGTAACTCAGTCCAGTCCGGGTTGCTCCCCACAACTTTGTGTTTCTATGTGGGTGCAAACTGTTGAAATCTTTACTTAATATATGCTAAACTGATCTTCTGTATATAAAGAGAATTGAAAATGAATCTTGATGTCAATGGAAGGGGAGAGGGAGTGGGAAAGGGGAGGGTTGCGGGTGGGAGGGACGTTATGGGGGGGGGGGAGCCATTGTAATCCATAAGGTATACTGTGGAAATTTATATTCATTAAATAAAAGTTAAAAAAATAGATACTAACAAATATCAAGTGTTTTACTTCAGAAAATTAACCAAGAATTAAAAATAATTATATTCAAGAATGAACAGGTGAGTGATGCAGTTGATAAACATCTTATAAAAAATTATTGAATATACAGTCTTAATAATAATGGTGACTAATCAAAGGTTGGGTCCTGTGGATAAAAACCTGGAAGCTAAAAGCCAAATTAGAGAAGTATTGGAAATTAATATTTAAAGTTTTTTTATTAAATGATTTAAAATTCTTCTGTTACTTAGGAAATGATTTGAAATGTTGATAGAATTTAGACATTTAAAAGGTTAAGTGTATTAAGACAGTACTAATATCACCCAAATTCATCCAATCTCTGCATTTTTTGGCTTCAACAACCTTTCCCACTGACTTTCCATGCAAGTATTCTAAACATATGATCTGAAAACTATAGTGGATATTATGTCAATTAACCACAGCGTCAGTTTCAAGTGATATGATTAAAAATTAGATAATTACCCTAAAAATGTTTTCCTCAGCATGTTAACCAAGAAGACTAGCCAGTGAGTCAACATTCTCCTATGGGGGATGTTATCATCCCTCATTTGATATAACTGAATAAGAATTCTAGAAGTGTTTAGTTATGTTAACAAGGTTTCAGGATCACTGATATTACAAAAAGATAGGAGAAATGAGGGAAATTATAATATCGAAGATATGTGGTTTGTATGTTACTTGTCTGCACTTGTGAATGCATACCCATATAACTTTGTGTTTTTGTTTGTCTACCCCATGTGTGTGAGGATCAATGGTAGCCATTCATTCAACAAATATTTATTGATGATTCAGCACAATCCAAATATGATGCTACATGCTGTTTATACAATGCTGAGGAAGATAAACCTGGTCTTTTTCTGAAATGGTAGAATACTAATTAATCAGGCCCATGGTGAGGAAAAGAACCTTGAGACATGCTGTGTTCAAGCACTGTGTGACAACTCTTTTTCTCAAAATAATGACAGGGATAACAAAAATCAATATTATTAGTTTGATGAAACTAATTCCAAAGTTTAAGAGTAAAGAAAAGATCACAATGAGAAGAGATCAAGGATAAGAGATTTAAACATTCTTACTCAAAGGGGAAATTTCTGGAATAAATGATACCATACAATCTAGGTGTGCTGCTTAGAGAGCTTGCCCTGTAGATTTGGTGTGCTTTGGAATGGTAGTGAACCTGGAGAAACCTAGAAGAAATATCATCAGTCCCCTAAACAGAAAAATAAGGACTGTAAATCAGAGAACCTAGGTGGGAAAATACAAAATATTTTACACCTGCAGAAAGACACAAACCCCATCACTGTTGGGGCTGAGAAATTATAATCTTATTCAGATTATTAGACAGAGACATGCACCTTTTAGGGAATGGAAAGGGATCTAGTGAATACTACTTTGTAAGACTGAGAGACTTGGGAATGCATAGAATTCTTAGTCCCTTATAATGTTTTTTATTGGGAAAATTCTTCTCAACTGATTGGGAAAGACATTGACTCAGTTGTTCATGAGTGTACATATTGAGATTCTACTTGAAGAGACACCAAATAAAGAAGTAAACATTTCCTATGTGAACACAAGGATAAAAGTACAGAAGAATTCTTCTTATGCATGACCATATTCCATCACTCACATAACCAATTATTTCCCAAATCTAAGCTCCCAATACACTATATAATAAGCTGAAGGAAAGAAAAGAGAGATTCATTTAAACAAGTATTCACTTATGACTGGATTGGCAAGAACAACTAGGTTGTTTTTAGATGTATAATTTTAAAACCTATGGTGCAATTAATTCTTAATTATTAGTATTTATCTTGATTTTTAGCACACACTGATTCTAAGAAATACCTCCTAATTTACTTACTTGCTGGTAACAGCATGGCTGCTGCTTTCTGATCTGTATCAAAATGAGAGTAAAATTAATGCTTCCAAAATAATATTAACAAATAAAGACCATAAAGAATGAATATTCAATATCTTATAACCTGTAATAACTCTTTTATAACTCTTTTTGAGCATTTTAATTGCTAAATTAGGATATGCAAATAAGCAACTAGGAAGCAGAGCAGGAAAACAGATTTGCTACTTCCCAGCATAGAATACCTGCGTGAATTTGAAAGTCTTCTTCAGGCTTTGTTGAAACCTGATGTTTAATCCATTAAGAAATAAATAACTATAGGTTGTGACTGCACTGACTGCTAGATAAGAAAGAAGAATGTGCTAGCAGATTAATTCCCCATCCTATTCCACATTTCATAAAATTGTGACAAATTTTTTTAAAAAGATCTGTAGAAGTAAAACTGACACTTCGAGAAGCAATGACATTGAACAGCCCCTGTCTAGACTATAGAGGAACAGTTTTTTTTTCATACTATCTGTTGAACTCTTTACTTAACAGAGACAATCATATGTGTACAAAGTTAATTGAAAATAGATCTTAGTAAAAAATAAGATTGGGAATAAGACAGGGAGGAGGAAGGTGGTGGGAATATGGGTGGGAGGGTGGGCATGGTAGGAAGAATCACCATGTTCCTAAAGTTGTAATTATGAAATGTATGAAGTTTGTACCTGTAAAACCGTATAGTTCTGCATGCATTCCTATGGACTTACTTCTAAGGGTACAGTTTAAAAACTTGCCATGGGGCCCCCAAATCCCCTTAAGCTGGGTGGTAAAATAGCATTTTAAGTGTTAAAGTGATCATATGGATAGGATTAAGTGTTTGGTAACAATAATAGATAGATTTAAAAGGGAGCAAGGGCTCCAACCTGGGAAGCAGTCCACACAGCAGACTCATATAATGACTATCACTTTAAGTAGCACTCTGACCTCAGAATCAGCCCTTAAGGCATTCTGGTCTGGCTGAAAATCCCATGAAAGCATTTCAGGCATGGAAAGCCAAGACACTGTGGCAAAAAGCATCCTACATGAAGGAAGTGGTCATCAAAGAAGCAGGTACTTTTCTCTGAAGGAAGGAGAGAACTTCCATTTTGCTGATGACTTGTCTAAATACTGATGGAGTTTGTGGACTTAGAAGACCTCCATATCCTAGGCAGCTCATGTCAAGAGCTTTGGGTGATCACTGACATCATACATAAGTGTGTTGATCAACAACAGGAGTCACTGTGCACTAACTTCTCATGCAGGACCTCTGCCCTCAGAGAGTTGTATTATGAGAGTTAACAGTAAAACTTGTTTTTAAAGATTTATTCCACTTTAGTGTATTAAATGGAGGATATTCTTATGTCTCACAAGCTATAGTATAGCTATTTAAATCAGCTAAGGGATACATATGGAAATACAATACATGGTAAATTAGGAACCATAAGTCTTTTCCAAGTACAGACCCAGAACACTAATTCATGCTCCCCATGAACACTCATTTTTGTGAAAACTGGAAGACAAAATATAAGCTCCACAACAAGACATCATCTGCAATATAGGACATGCAGAATTCTCAAGAGACAATCATTGCCACTTAATGACTTAAAAAGGAAAAGCCTCTAAGAGATAACATGAAAGTAAAAAAATATAAGAAGAGGAAAGCTTGAAAAAAAAAGCTTACATTTCTATAGAAGTTAAAAAAGGGAACATAATCTATTAAATAAGAAATAAAATCCCTGAAAAAAAGACTTTCTGAATTTAAAATTGTTTAGAGAAAACACCACAAAAATGATAGTTGGAAGACAAACTAAGAAACATGGAGAAATTCAGAGACAGAATATGAAGAATGGGAGACAAAGAAGAACCAGACCAAAAAAGGGACTGCACTTCCAGAAGACTGAAGGGAAAATCCAATCAGTAAGTAACCAGGACTCTAAACAGAACAGAGACTCAGAAACCCAGCATGGAGGAACAAAGCATGCCACAACTCCTACCTGTGGCTCCTAGGTCTGGGGAACTCCACCTTACTGACAAAAAGTAAACAGAGAGCTCCACAAATCCAGTCACTGCCACAGACTGGCAGCCATAACTACAGGAAAATTCTACAGTCCTCACTGTCTTTAAATTTACTCTAGAAAGCTAACACTGCTTCTCTCCAAAAATGCATATACATTGTTCCTCCCTCAACAAAGCCCTAGACCTGAGCCACTGGAGCACAGCCACTACTAAACTCCATTTCATCTTATGGAGCAGCAGGCATCTCCACTGCCATCAGAAGCCTTTGGAGTCACAGAAATCCACACAGCAAAGAGCAGGCCCTTCAGCACCCTGAAGCTGTGTAATTGCAGGCACAGCGCCTGTGTATGATCTAAGGAAGTTCCTCCTGTGTTTCTCAGGACTCAGTGCCTAAAGCACCTGAAACACAAACCCAGAGGACCAGACATGAGTAAGTCCCTTTCTGCATCTCTTTGTTAAAGGTACAGGGTAGCCTGAGCACAAGCCTCAGTGTCACTGAGACCAAAGATAGTCCCTTACATATTTCATGGCTTTTGTATTGTGGCTGTTAGTGTTACAATCTCTGGAGTAACTCACACTTATTGGTGGGATCTGGAGGGCCCTATCTGCTTCAAGCTGGTCAACTACCAGCCCACATTGCAGCCTAACCAGCACATACCCTGTGAGACCTGAGATATTCTACACGAACAGAAATAAAAAAGACAACAGTAGCTACACTTATATCAGATAAAACAAACTTTTGGGCAAAAACTGTAAAAAGAGACAAATTCGCAACACAATGATCAAGGGATTGATTCAACAAATATATGTATACATTTAAACATTTTATATATATATATATATATATATATATGCACACCTAAATCCAGAAAACTCAATTTTATAAAACAAATATTAATAGACAGATGAATTCCAATGCAATGACAGTGGGGGATTTCATCACCCCATGTTCTCCAATGGACAGATCATCTACACAAAGAGTCAACGATAAAAACCACATGCACCTAACAGACATTCACAGAACATTTTATTCAACACCTTTATAATGTATATTAGTTTCACCAGAATATTCTCTAGGATAGGCCATGTTGTAGGCCCTAAAACAACTCAACAAATTCAAAAACCCTGACATAATATTGTGTATCTTCTGTGACCAGCGTGGAATAAAACTAGAAATAAAAAAGCAAAAGAAAATTTAAAAATTAAAACATAAAGCCTGGAAAAGATACTTTTGAAACAAAATGTCATTTCAGAAATTAAAATGTCCTTGAACTAAACAGAAATGGACACACAATATATTGAACTCATAAGATATAGCAAAAGCAGTATGAGGAGGGAATTGTATAACAATAGGCATCTACATAAATAGAAAGATTTCAATTAAACAATCTTGGGTCACAACTCCACATCCTAGAAAAGCAAAACCAAACTGAACTAAAATTTAGTATAATAAAATATATAACACATATCAAAGTAGAAATAAATGAAAGAAGAACAGTGAAACAAAGAGTTGGATTATTGACAGGATAGATATTATCAACAAGCCTTTAGCTAAACTAACCAAGAAAGGAAAAGGCATAGCATGTATAGATAAAATGACAGCTGAAAAGGAAATATCACAACTGACACCACAGAAATCCCATATGATGCTGGTTCGAGTCCCAGCTGCTCCTCTTCTGATCCAGCTTTCTGATATGACCTGAGATAGCAGTAGAAGATGGCCCAAGTCCTTGGGCCCCTGTGCCCACATGCAAGACGTGGAAGAAGCTCCTAGCTCCTGGCTTCAGATTGGCACAGCTCTGGCCATTGCAGCCATCTGGGGAGTGAACCAGCAGATTGAAGACCTCTCCCTCTGTCTCTACCGCTCTCTGCAACTCTTTCAAATAAATAAAAAATAAATCTTTAAAAAAAAGAAATGGATACATTGCTGGACATATTTAACCCACCAAATTTCAATCATTAAAACAGAGGAAACCTAAACAGACCAATAATGAGTAGTGTTATCAAATCAATAATAAAACGTCTACAAATGAAGAAAAGCCAAGGACCAGATTACTTTCATGCTGTATTCAACCAAACTTTGAAGTAAGAGGTAACACCAATTCCAATCAAAATATTTTTTTTAATTAAAGGAGCAAACACAGACACATTCTTCAAGGCCAGTATTATTACCTTGACACCAAATCCAGACAAGTATGCAACAAAAGAAGAAAACTATATATAAACCAATCTCCTTGATAACCAGAGATTCAAAACTGTTAACAAAATACCAGCAAATCAAATCAAACAAGACATCAAAAACATCATTTATCATGAGCAAGTGGGATTTCCCCCAGAGATGCAATGATGGCTAACAAAAGGAAATCAATAAATATAATGCAGGACATCAACAGAATAAAAGACTAAATTTATATAACAATAGGCAACAAATTGGGTTTAGAGGGAACATAGCACCACATAATAAAGGACATATATAACACAAAGATAGCTAATGCCACATTAAATGTGTAAAACAAAGTATTACTCTGGCATCTGAAACCAGACATGAATGTATAGTCTTACTTCCCCTGTTCAATATAATGCTAGATTTTGTCAAAAAGAAAGAGGCAGAAAAGGCATACAAATTGAAAATGAGGAATTCAAATTGTGCCTATTTTCAGATGACATCATTCTCTACATATTTAAACCTAAAGACGCCACACAAAGACCATTACATCTAAGAAATGAATTCAGGAAAGCTTCATAATCCAAAATCAACATGCAAAATCGACAGCATTTTTATATACAAGTAACAAACTCACTGAAAAATAAATCATAAATCCAGTTTCATTCATAATAGCTTAAAAAAACCTTAGCATAAATTTATATCAAGTATGTGAAAACTGCTACAATCATTTTTACAAAATATTAATGAAAGAAATTGAAAAGATAAAAAGAGGAAAGGTTTCACATGTTTATGTATTGGAGGCATTTATATTCTTGAAATGTCCATGACTACCAATGTGATTCACAGATCCAATGTTATACCCATTAAAATATCAATAATAATTTTTAAAGAACTATACAAAATACTAAAATTAGTGCAGAACCATAAAAGACCCTGACTACCCAAAGAAATAAATCATAAACAAAAAGTTTGAGGCATCGCAATATGGGAATTCAAGAAACTCTAGTGAGTAATTGTAAACAAAATAGCATGGTGCTGATACAAAAGACACACACACTAATGGAAAATAATAGAGATTTCACAAGTAAGGCCATTTACCTTCAGCCAACTAATTCTCAGCACAAGTGCCAAAAACATACATAGAAGAAAACACAATCTCTTACTAAATGGTTCTGGAAAACAGAATATCCATAGCAGAAGATTGAATCCCTTCACATACAACTCTCATGCCAGATAAGTTCAAAATGCATCAGAAACCTAAATCTAAAACCTAAAATTATGAATATAAGATGAAAACATATGAAATATATAGGATGAAAACATATGATGAAACTTCAAAACACTGGTGTAGGCAAGGACTTTAAGCATAAGACTCCAAAAGTACAGGCAACAAAGGCAAAAATAAACTGGGATTATATCAAACTAAGAAAAGAACAATCAAGATAGTCAAGGGACAACTGAAAGAAAATAGCTGCCAACTATTCATCTGAAAAATTATTAATCAAATATATTAAAAACTCAGCATAAAATCAGTTTAATGATTGGCAAAAGATCTTAATAGACTTTTCTCAGAAAAATACAAATGGTCAACTAATGTGTAAAAAGCTTCACTATATTAGCCAATAGGGAAATGCAAATAAAAATTAGAATGAAGGGGACTGGTGCTGTGGTGCAGCAGGTGAAAGCCCTGGCCTGAAGAGCCGGCATCCCATATGGGCGCCGGTTCTAGTCCCAGCTGCTCCTCTTCTGATCTAGCTCTCTGCTGTGGCCTGCGATAGCAGTGGAAGATGGCCCAAATCCTTGGGCCCCTGCACCTGTGTGGGAGACCCAGAGGAAGCTCCTGGCTCCTGGCTTCGGATCAGTGCAGCTCCAGCTGTTTCAGCCATCTGGAGAGTGAACCAGCAGATGGAATACCTCTCTCTGTGTCTCTACCTCTCTATGTAACTCTCTCAAATAAATAAAGTAAACCTTTAAAAAAATTAGAATGAAATATCATCTCACTCCTGTTGGAATGGCTTTCATCACAAAGATAAGAATAACAAATGGCAAGGATTTAGGGAAAAGGGAACATTTACACCCCTTAGAGGGAATGCAGAGTACAACAGCCATTGTGAAGAACAATACAGAGTCCTCAAGAAACTAAACACAGAATTACCTCATGACTTATGTATCCCACTTCTGGGTCTATATCTGAAGGAAATTAAACTAGCATATCACAGAGACACCTGTACTTCAACATTCACTGTATCATTATTCACAATGGTCAAGCCAATGGAATCAATGTCGAAGTCCACAACAGATGAATAGCTAAATAAATAAATGTGGTATGGATACACAATGTAATATTATTCACCCTTGAAAAAGAATGAATCCCATTCACAGCATATTGGATGGAACTAGGGGGTCATTATACTAAGTAAAATTACCAGGACACAGAAAGATAATAATACAGTTCTCTCTCATATGTAGAAATTTTAAAAAGTAAATATGATCTCATAATACTGATTACTAGAGACTAGAAAGAGTGTAGAAGGAAGTGGATAATAGGTACCAGAAAATTTTAGCTAGAAGAAGTGACATGAAGTGTTCCACAGTGGAGTGGAGTGACTGTAGTTCACAATATACTTTACATATGGGATTGAAGAGCTGGAAACAAGCTTGTATTCACCAAACATAACAAAAGGGTAATGAAATGAAAAGCTAATAATACTGATTACCTATTTTGATCAGTTTACACTGAATAAATATGTTTAAATATTTCACTGTTTTCCATAAAAATAAACAATTTTTACATGTTAAAAAGCAAAGAAATACTAATGGAGACACAATGCAATTTACTGGTGATAAAAATAGAACAGTTAGTTCTCCTCAACCCATAGCAATTATAGCAATTTATATATCTAGATTCATAATTTCTGACACAGCCTATCAAATTTCAAGTATTTGCTTGCTTACCCAGGTACTATATTTGCATAACCCAAGATGAGTAATTTCTAGGCACTTTATATTCTTTTCTTTACTAATTGTACTTAGCTTATCTGTTAGAGGCAGCTAATTTATTCCTTGTTTCCTCAGGTTGGACTTCCAATAAACATTAAATGAAGGAATGATTAATTTATTAGAAACAAAAACTACCATATATTTTTTAAAGATTTTTATTTATTTATTTGAAAGGCAGAGTTACAAAGATGTAGAGGCAGAGAGAGAAAGAGAGAGGTCTTCCATCTGCTGGTTCACTCCCCATATGGCTGCAACAGCCAGAGCTGGGCCGGACTGAAGCCAGGAGCCAGGAGCTTCTTCCCGGTCTCCTACGTGGGTGCAGGGGCCCAAGGACTTGGGCCATCTTCTAACTGCTTTCCCAGGCCATACCACAGAGCTGGATTGGAAGAGGAGCAGCCGGGACTAGAACTGGTGCCCACATGGGATGCCAGCACTGCAGGCAGAGGATTAACCTACGGCTCCATGGCACTGGCCCCTAAACTATCATGTATTAATAATCTGCTTGTCACTGCATTATTTTACCATTTGAGGGTATTCAAATATATTTAGAAATTGGGGCCAGCATTATGGTGTGGCAGGTGAAGCTGCTACTTGTCAATGCAGGTAACTCATTTGGATGCTAGTTCAAATCCTGGTTGTTCCACTTCTGATCCAGTTCCCTGATAATGGCCGAGAGAAAGCAATGGAACATGGCTCAAGTGATTGGGCCTGTGCCACCCATATTGGAAACCCAGATGAATCTCCTGGCTGTTGGCTTCAGCATGGCCCAGTGCTTGCTGTTGTGGCCATCTGGAGAGTGAACCAGCAGCAGTTAGAAGTGTTTCTCTTCTCTTCTCTTCTCTTCTCTTCTCTTCTCTTCTCTTCTCTTCTCTTCTCTTCTCTTCTCTTCATTTCAAAATAAATAAATATTTTTTAAAAAATTTAGAAATCAACTGGATTACCAATTTATTCTTAGTTTTCAACATGTATCTTAAAATGACCTTCTAATATACTTACTTGCTGGCATATGTGTGAGTGCTACCTTCTAATCTTGACCTAAAAGAAATTGAAAATAATGTCTCCAGTTAATCCTAAGGAAGCTGATCAAGTTTGTGATTGAAAGTCAATATATCTTATTAGCAGTATTTTATCTTTTATAAGACTAGTTACTGATAAAATAACATCCAAAGGTCACTGAACAAAAATACAGATGAATAACATTTTCATTAGCTTATATACTAAACTCACAAAGCACACAAATTTCAAATACTGCAGTGAGAAGAGCATCAAGAAAGCACAGGATTGCTTTATTCCCGTATCACTTCTAAACATCAAGTATACATTTGACTCTCATATCTGATTCTGACCTTTGTACTTTAATTTTTAGCTTTTTATTCATGTTAAATAAATGATAACAACTTGTAAATAAAAATCTATACTGACTTCTTGACAATCTGATAGAGTTAGCTGGCAAAGTAAATTTCCCTTTCCATTCTTCATTTAGAAGAGTGTTAAAAAAACAGTACACAACTGCAGATAAAGGAAATACTTCATCTAATATCCATAAAAATGATAAAGCTTAAAGATCACAGTGTAAATAGGAGTTAAGGATTAAAAATTTGCAAACCTATCTAAGGTAGTTATACACACTTGGAACTACAGACTTAATATTTCTGTCTTACAAGGAGTTGAGATACTTGGCACTTACATGTGGAGAAGCTGTAAATCTAACTAAACCAGGGAGCCAGAGTGACCATATCACCCATGACACAGAAATAATAAAAATTCTGACCAGTGAACTTGGAATTCAGCATGGGTGTGTGTAGATGGAAACTTGCATCTCTGAGAGTACTGAATCTCAAGTCACTAAAAATGTGGTTTCAGAATTCCAGTTTATAATCCCACAAATTCTTGAAAATCATGTATAATTATTAAGAGAAGCAAAAGTAAATAATATTTTATATATGTGATAAATATATATATATTTGTTTTCATGGGAAAATTATAGTGAAATTAAAAGATTATACAGTTATAAACTACTAAATATTAATAACACCACAAAAATAAGGAATACATGCACCAAGAACTGAAAATGATTTATTTAAAAGACAATACAACAATACTTATAAGCTCTGGAGACATATTTGAAGGGCTAGAATCCATAAACTGGAGAAATGAAATAGTGATTTGAGGAAATCAAAATGTAAGATATAGAGATTGAATTCAACAATCTTTTTTACTTATGGTCTCTGGGTTTTATTACATTATTAGAAGATCTTCCCAATTCTATTACTACAACATGTTTACTTATGCTTTCTGCTGGTATAGTTCAGGTGTTATTTCTTATGTGTAAATAGTTGATATGCATGAAATACAATTTGACTTGGGTTATCAAGTATGGTTCAAATTTATTTTTTAGAATTTATTTACGTCAATATCATTGAGTAATCAGCTTTTTTACATCAATGGTCTCCTTTATCATATATTAAATTTATATGTACATACTCGAGTGTATTTTGGATATAATAGTCTATTGCATTGATATGTCTTTCTAAACATGTGTCAATAAAATGCTTTTATTTTTAAAAATATAATATCTGAAAGTGCATGTGGTGGGTATAGTGGCACAATGGATTAAACCACCACTTGGGATGCCTGCATCCTATTTTCAGAGTGCATGGGATCAAATCCTACCTTTTCTCCTGATCCAGGGTCCTGCTAATGCACACCCTGGAGGCAACAGAAGATGGCTCAAGTACTTGGGTTACTGCAACATCTGGGAGATCCAGTTGAAGTTCCTGGCTCTAAGACAGCCTGCCCCTGCTCTACCTATGCTGAGCATTTGGGAAGTGAGATGGGATTAAATCAATTCACTCTTTCTTTCTTTCTCTCTCTCTGCCCCCTCTTCCTTTTAAATTGAATGAATGAATGTATATATATATATATATACACATATGTGTATATGCATGTATATATGTAGATATGTGTACATATATATATATATACTCAAACCATAAAGCACAATTTCAGGTATGACCAAAATGAAGTGACAGACTAGATCTACCCTCCCGTCTGAAAAAAAAAAAAAACCTGAAAATATGAAAGAATCAGTCAGACATTCACTATTAGTGCAGGACACTAAACCCTGAGATGGAAAAACAAACAAGGTGAGCCCCATGTTTGAATTTCATACTCCCTGGAGAGAGTTTCCACAATGTACTGCATGCATGGAGAGGCAGGCAAATTCCAGGCACCTGAGTTAAGCTGGTGGAACTGGAAGTCCAGGAAAGCAAACACAGCCAGAGTGCCTAGGGAACAGAATCAGAGAGGAAAGATGCCCAAACAGGGCCTCTGGGTTCCGTGGGGACCCCCATAAAATCTATCAAATATGGACTGGTGGGTACCTGAGCCAGAGTAAAAATATTCATAAAGAATGAGTAAAATGCTCATCTTTTGTATACACACAAGAACATAAATAGCTTTAGTTTCTGTCCCCACCATCTGAGTTGAGAAATACAATTGGCACAGAGTGAGTTAGGCAGCATTATTCAGAATGGTATTGTCTCAGTAGCAGTAACCACTCTAACAAACTATAGACACACGTAACAGATGGCTCTCACATGCATTATGCTAAGAAAAAGAGGCCAGACTATATAACACATGATTCCATTTTTTAAAGTTCTAAAATAGGTAAAAAACTGATAGGCACAGAAAACAGATTTGCCAGTGTACAGATCTAGAGGTAAGGTGAGAAGAAATAGTCTTGGTGATGAAACTGTTATTATATATGTTGTTATCTGAATAGTATTTGTATGTATTTGCTAAACTCATCACACTGTCCACACATAAATGACAAATTTCCCTATATGTAAATTATTTTAAAGCTCTATTATAGTCTCAGAAGGACAGAAAAAAATAAAGAAGCAGGAAGAGAAGAAAAAAGAGAACATCCACCACCACTATGACCACCACCACCATGGAGACTAGCACGGAGGTCCTAAAATAAAAGAAATCCAGGAGATTTTTTTTAAAAATACAGGATGAGAAAGAGTCAATAATAGAGGAGATATGACTAAGGATTTTCCTATTTTACAGAAAAAATATGGTTTAAGTATAAAGGTAAAATGAATTAATTTGACTGACAGGAAACAAAATTACATGTCAGAATTTCATAAAAGGACTAACAGAAATTGTCCATCTAAAATTCCATGCCCATATACCCTTTCATTCAAGAGAGACTATATGGGGCCAGTGTTGTGGCACAGCACATTAAGCTACTGCTTCCAATGCTGGCATCCCATATTAGAGTGTCTGGGATCAAGTCCTGCCTCTTCTCCTGATCCAGGTTCCTGCTAATGCATCTGGGAAGTAGAAGGTGATGATGGATCAAGTACATCAAGTACTTGGGCCCCTGCCACTCCTATGGGAAACAAGGATGGAGTTCCTGGATCTTGGCTTAGGCCTGCCTGGCCAAGCCCTGGCTTTTGCAGTCACTGGGGAAGTGAAACAGTGGATAGATGACCTTTCTCCCCCTCCACCCCCTGTGTATGTCTTTGTGTGTGTATGTGTGTCTTCCTGTCATTCTTCTGCCTTTAAAATAAGAAAATACATCTACAAAAGGAGTGAATGTGCAAAAAAGACAAACTCATACATGTAAGTCAGACAATTAAAAACAGAGCATCATAATAATACCAGATAAGGGACGGCACCGTGGCTCACTTGGCTAATCCTCTGCCTGCAGCGCCGGCACACCCGGTTCTAGACCCAGTTGGGGCGCCAGATTCTGTCCCAGTTGCTCCTCTTCCATTCCATGCATGCTGTGGCCTGGGAAGGCAGTGGAAGATGGCCCAAGTGCTTGGGCCCTGTACCCGCATGGGAGACCAGGAGGAAGCACCTAGCTCCTGGCTACAGATTGGCGCAGCGTGCCGACGGTAGCGGCCATTTGGGGAGTGAACCAACGGAAAAAGGAAGACTTTTCTCTCTTTCTCTCTCTCTCTCACTGTCTAACTCTGCTGTCAAAAAAAATATGAGATAAAATACGTACTTCCTCCAAGAAGAATGCTGAATGTAGAGAACTTAAATGCAAAATATCTGACAAACTGAAAGAAACTGATAAATTCCTAAGAAGATATCACCTTCTAAGACTGAATCATGAAGAAAGAAAATCTAAACAGACCAATATAAAATGAGAGTGAATTTGTAATCAAAAATATACAAACACGTGGCAGTCCCATCTCTAGTTTTCTAAGGACTATCCACACTGTTTTTCGTAGCAACTGACAAGATGTCAACATGAACAGAGTAGTAATTAGTGGGGGCTGGGAAGTGTAGAAGGGATATAGGGAAGTTAAACAGTGGAACCAAATCATAATGTTACAAAGAGTAAATTCCCAGTGTTATGCCACATAGTGGATGATTAGTTCACAATAATGTAGTACACATTTTATCAGAAAATAGAAGAAAGGAGTTACAAGGCTCCAGTAATAAAGCAATGTCAAAGAGAGGTAAATGCTGATTACCCTAATTTTATCAATATA
The DNA here is from genome assembly GCF_964237555.1 of Oryctolagus cuniculus. Classification (NCBI taxonomy): domain Eukaryota; kingdom Metazoa; phylum Chordata; class Mammalia; order Lagomorpha; family Leporidae; genus Oryctolagus; species Oryctolagus cuniculus. The sequence goes on from NC_091433.1 coordinate 89,606,736, forward strand.
TACGGTATACATGTATTGAAATGTGGCAGTGTAGCCCAAAAATATGTACAATTGTTGTTAACAAAAAATAATTTTCAAAAGTTCCAACATGTTCTTAAAACTGTATATATAGAGTAGGGGGAAAATGGCAGATTTGGGAGCAGCACCCTACTCGAGGCTGGGAAGAAAATGTTCAGGGAATAGGGTAGGAAGTAAATGCTCAGCAAATAGAAGAGGAAACCTCCTGGGAAGCCCCACAGGAGGAGGAGAAACAGAAAATCAACCAGGAAGCAACAGAGTTAATGGACACTATAGACCAAATGGACCTAACAAATATCTACAGAACCTTTCACCACACAAAGGCAGAATACACATGCTTCTCATCAGTACATGGAACAGTATCTAGGATAGACCACATGCTAGCCCACAGCACAAGTTTCAGCAAATTCAAAAAAACTGAAATAATTCCATGCATCTTCTTGGACCACAATAGTAAGAAACTAGAACTCAACAAGAATCTCTAGAACATACATAAGCAAATGGAGACTGAACAACATGCTCCTGAATGAACAGAGGGTCATAGAAGAAATCAAAAGAGAAATCAAAAAATTCCTGGAAATAAATGCAGATGATAATATCAAAACCTATGGAATACAGCAAAAGTAGTGTAAAGATGGAAGTTCATAGCAATAGGTGGCTGCATGTAGAAACTGGAAAGTTACCAAATAAATGAGCTATTGATGCATCTCAAGGACCTAGAACATCAAAAACAAACCAAGCCCAAAACAATTAGGATGAAATAATTAAAATTAGAAAACAAATAAACAAAATTGAAACAAAAAATACAGAGAATTAGTGAAAAGCTGAGTTTTTGAAAAAATAAATAAAATTGATACACTGTTGGTGTGACTGACCAAAAAAAAAAAAGAAAGTAAAAGATGCAAATCAATAAAATCACAGATGAAAAAGTAAATGTAACAACAGATACCACAGAAATAAAAAGGTCATCAGAATTTATTACAAAGAGCTGTATGCCAACAAACTAGGAAACCTAGAAGAAACGGACAGATTCCTAGGAAGACACAATCTATCAAAATTAAGTCAAGAAGATACAGAAAACTTAAATAGACCACAAACCAAGACAGAGATAGAATCAGTAATAAAAATCCTCCCAACAATGAAAACTCCAGGACCAGATGGCTTCACTGCTGAATTCTACCAGAAATCTAAAGAAGAACTAATTTCAATTCTTCTCAATCTATTCTAAACAATTGAAAAGGAGTCTACCCACACTCCTTTTCCAAAGCCTGCATCACCTTAATACCCAAACCTGGAGAAGATGCAACAGAGAAAGATAACTATAGACCAATATCCCTAATGAACATAGATACAAAAATCCTCAACAAAATATTAGCCAATTGAATCTAACAACACATTGGAAAAATGATCCACCCTGACAAGTGGGAATTATTCCCAGAATGCAGGGATGGTTCAACACTTGCAAATCAATCAATGTGATACACCACATTAACAGACTGGACAACAAAACAATATGATTACCTCAACAGATGTAGAGAAGGCATTTGATAAAATACAACATCCTTTCATGATGAAAACCCTAAGCAAATTGGTTGTATAAGGAACACTCCTTAACACAATTAAGGCAATTTATGACAAACACATGGCCAGCATCCTATTGAAAGAGGGAAAGTTTCAAGAATTCCCACTGAGATTCTTAACCAGACAATGATGCCCACTGTCACCGTTACTATTCAACATAGTCCTGGAAGTTTCAGCCAGAAGCATTAGGCAAGAAAAAAAAAATCAAAAGGATACAAATTGGAAAGGAGGAAGTCAAACTATCCTTACTTGCAGATGATATGATTCTACACATAGGGGATCCAAAAGACTCCACTAAGAGACTATTGGAATGCATACAAGAGTCTGGTAAAGAAGCAGGATATAAAATCAACACACAAAAATCAACACCATTTCTATACACAGACAATGCCACGGCTGAGAAAGAATTTCTAAGATCAAGCCCAGGCCGGTGCCGCAGATCACTAGGCTAATCCTCCACCTGCAGCACCAGCACCCTGGGTTCTAGTCCTGGTTGGGGTGCCGGATTCTGTCCCGGTTGCTCCTCTTCCAGTCCAGCTCTCTGCTGTGGCCCAGGAAGGCAGTGGAGGAAGGCTCAAGTCCTTGGGCCCTGCACCCATGTGGGAGACCAGGAGGAAGCACTTGGCTCCTGGCTTCGGATCAGCGAAGCACACCAGCCATAGCGGCCGTTTGCAGGGTATACCAACGGAAGGAAGACCTTTCTGTCTGTCTCTCTCTCTCACTGTCTAACTCTGCCTGTCAAAACAAAAAGAATAAAGGGCCGGCGCCGCGGCTCACTAGGCTAATCCTCCGCCTAGCGGCGCCGGCACACCGGGTTCTAGTCCCGGTCGGGGCGCCGGATTCTGTCCCGGTTGCCCCTCTTCCAGGCCAGCCCTCTGCTGTGGCCCGGGAGTGCAGTGGAGGATGGCCCAGGTGCTTGGGCCCTGCACCCCATGGGAGACCAGGAAAAGCACCTGGCTCCTGGCTCCTGCCATCGGATCAGCGCGGTGCGCCGGCCGCAGTGCGCCGGCCGCGGCGGCCATTGGAGGGTGAACCAACGGCAAAGGAAGACCTTTCTCTCTGTCTCTCTCTCTCACTGTCCACTCTGCCTGTCAAAAAATAAAAAAATTAAAAAAAAAAAAGAAAAAAAAAAACAAAAAAAACAAAAAGAATAAAAAAAACCATTCACAGTAACTATTAAAAAAATCAACTACCTTGAAATAATTTAAATAAGGATGTGAAGGATCTCTATGATGAGAATTACAAAATATTAAAGAACAAAATAGAAGAAACTACAAAAAATGGAAAAGTCTTCCATGTTTATGGATTGGAAGAATCAATATCAATAAAATTCTGATGAGGCCAAGGCAACTTTAGCTGGCTGACACAGCATACACTCTGCTTAAGAAAGCCGGAGCTTCCTGGTGGCCCTGCTAATAATTGCTGTATTCCTAATTTTAGGGAAGAACGCATAGTCTCATAATCCCCAAACTGTCCATTGCTTTGTAGAATTTTAATCAAGCAGAATGCTAGTGTAGGAGAAATGGTTGATGCTTTATGCAGGGTTTAGCTGTTTGTGGAAAAGAATTAAAAAGCAAGAGGTTCCCTGATATACATCCCACTAAAATAGAGACAAATGTTATTAAAGCTTTAATTCAATATGTGCTACAAATAGAGTAATGGTTAGGATGTCAAAACTGTAGGACAGATGTAAGTGAACCTTTAAATAAGTACAACAAAGAAATTAGAGTTACAGAAAGAACTGCAAAGAAGGGATACATTTCAAAAAGGGGCCTGCTTTGAACTTGGGGCTTCTAGTAAAGATTAGATTAGTAAGGTACTATTCTAGCTTGTGTAGCCAATTTCTGCTTTGCTTATCAGCTCTCCAGGCTTTGGCTTGTGTGAGCAGCCCATTATCTCACACCTGTAGGTGATAGTAACCCATGATCTGAACATGCCTCGCACCTGTGATTGTAACCCATGCTCTGAATATGCCCTTGAAAATAAAATAAATTGTTATTAGAAAAAAATGGACAATAGACTTGTTATTGTGAGAAAAAAGAATCATTATGTGACTTATGATATAAAAATGAAGTCTGGTGCCTGAGGGCCAGAGCCATGCCATCAGCCTTGCTGTGAGTGTCTCTCATTTCTTTGAGTGCCGACACCTCTCACACCTTGGGGCCCCTGGGCTGGCTGGAGCTGGTCTCTGGAAAAATTCCATACTACAAAAAAATCAATTTAAGATTCAATGTAATACCAATCAAAATACCAAGCACATTATTCTCAGATGTTGAAAACATGATACTGAAATGCATATGGAAACACAGCAGATCCCGAATAGCTAAAGCAATTTTATACAACAAACCTGGAGGCATCAAAATACCAGATTTCAAGAAATACTGCAGGGCAATTACAATCAAACCAGCCTGGTACTGGGTACAAAAACAGATGAATAAACCAATGTAACAGAACAGAAACCCCAGAAATCAATCCAAGCATCTACAACCAACTTATCTTTGACAAAAGAGCTAAAATCAATCCCTGGCACAATCTCTTCAACAAATGGTGCTGGGAAAATTGGATTGCCACAATGAAGAAATATGAAGAAAAACTCTTATCTTACACCTTACACAAAAATCCTCTCAAAATGGATTACAGACCTAAATCTATGACCAGATACAATCAAATTATTAGAGAACACTGGGGAAACCCTGCAAGACATTAGCATAAGCAAAGAGTTCTTGGAAAGGACTCCAGAGGCATAGGCAATCAAAGCCAAAATTGACAAATGGGATCACATCAAATTGAGAAGCTTCTGTACTGCAAAAGAAACAATTAACAAAGAGACATCCAACATATTGGGAAAAAACATTTGCCAACTATAAAATTGATAAAGGATTAATAACCAGGATATATAAAATATCATGAAAGTCAACAGCAACAAAACTAACAACCCAGTTAAGAAAAGGCAAAGAGCTTAAACAGACATTTTTCAAAATGGCCACAGACATGAAAAAATGCTCAGGATCACCAGCCATCAGGGAAATGCAAATCAAAGCCACAACGAGGTTTCACCTCAACCCAGTTATAGTGGTTTTCATACAGAAATCAACAAACAACAAATGCTGGCAAGGATGTGGGGAAAAGATACCCTAATCTACTTCTGGTAGGAATGTAAACTGGTAAAGCTACTATGGAAGACAGTATGTAGATTCATCAGAAATATGAATATAGACCTACCATATGACCCAGCCATCGCAATCATGGGAATTTACCCAAGGGAAATGAAGTCAGCATATGAAAGAGTTATATTTACACCCCATGTTTACTGTAGTTCAATTCACAATCGCTAAAACATGGAATCAACCCAAATGCCTGTCAATAGAAGACTGGATAAAGAAATTATGATATATGTACACCATGGAATAATACACAGAGATAAAACAAAACAAAATAAAAATGAAATATGGTCATTTGCTACAAAATGGATGAATCTGGAAAACATCATACTTAGCAAAACAAATCAGTCCCAAAAGGACAAATATTGTATGTTCTCTCTGACCCGTGAAAACTAATAGAGCACCCAAAAGACAATCTGTAGAAGTGAAATTGACACTTTGAGAAGTAAAAACTCTGAACAGCCATTATGTCGACTTTTTAGGTACAGGTTTGTTTTTAATTTTTTCTTACTATTTGTTGAACTCTTTTCTTAACATAGAGTTAGTCATATGTCACAAATACAACATATTTACATGTTATAAATGTTATATGAACATATAAATGTTATATGAACATATAAGCATGTTATAAATATAACATATAAAGTTAACTGAAAATAGATCTTATAAAAATAAGAGTGGGATTAGAGGGAGGAGGAAGGCAGTGGGAATGTGGGTGGGAGGGTGGGCATGGTAGGAAGAATCACCATGTTCCTAAAGTTGTAATTGTGAAATGTATAGTTTTTAAATCTGTATAATTCTGTATATATTCCTACAGACTTACTTCTAACGATACAGTTTAAAAATTTGCCATGGGACCCCAAATCTTCTAAAATTGGGTGGTAAAATTAGCATTTTAAGTGTTAAAGTGATCATATGGAAAGGATTAAGTGTTAAAGTGATCATACAAATAGGATTAAGTGTTTGGGAATAATAATAGAATTAAAAAGGAACAAGAGTTCCAACCTGGGAAGCAGTCCACACAGCAGACTCATAGAATGACTATCACTTTAAGTAGTACTCTAACCTCAGAATCAGCTCTAAAGGCATTCTGGTCTAGCTGAAAAGTCCATGAGAACATTTCAGTCATGGAAAGCCAAGACACTGTGTCAAAAAGCGTCCTACCTGAAGGACCTCTGTGGGTGAGACCCCAGTATAAAGAAATGGTCATCAAAGAATGAGATACTTTTCTCTGAGGGAAGGAGAGAACTTCTACTTTGTTTATTGCCTTGCCTAAATACTGATGGAGTTTGTGAATTCAAAAGGCTTCCATAGCCTTGGCAGCTCATGTCAAGAGCCCCAAATTATCACAGAGGTTATACATAAGAGTGCTAATTCTTAAATTAACAACAGGAGTCACTGTGCATTAACTTCCCATGCAGGGCCTCTGCTCTCAAAGAGTTGTATTAGGAGAGTTAGCAATAAAACTTGTTTTTGAAGATTTATTCCAGTTTAGCATATTAATTCAAGGATATACTTATGTCTTAAATTTTAGTTATGCAAAAATGTCCAACTCCATTGCTTATTTTCTTAAGTGCTTCTTTAATTGATGACAAAACTTGTTCCAAAAGACTTACTTTCTCTTAATGTATTAAGTGAAGGATATTCTTATGTCTCATAAGCTACAGTTATGTCTAACTGCTCACAAAAGATGTATCACTCTTGGATGCTTCTTTAAAGTTAATTAAGTTACTCAAAAAAAAAGTTAACAAAAATGCAATGACTTTCAACAGCCCTGTCTCAACTATTGAAAAACAGTTTCTTCATTTTTATTTTTCTTTTACTCTTTTCTTTTATCATAGTAACTGATGAACTCTTTACTGAAGAAGACTTAATCTTCTGTGAATAAATTTAATTGAAAATAGATCTTAGTATAAAATAAGACTGTAAATAGGAGAGGGAGGAAGGAGAGAGGTGGGGGAGGAGGTGGGAGGGCGGCATGGTGGAAAGAATCATTATATTCCTAAAATTATACTAAAGAAATGCATGAAGCTTGTATTCATTAAATTAAAAAAAAAAGAATTTTTTTCTCTTTATAATAATCTTTTTTTTAACTGTTATTTAATGAATATAAAATTCCAAAGTACAGCTTATGGATTACAATGGCTTCCCCCCATAACGTCCCTCCCACCCACAACCCTCCCCTTTCCCACTCCCTCTCCCCTTCCATTCACATCAAGATTCATTTTCGATTCTCTTTATATACAGAAGATCAGTTTAGCATACATTAAGGAAAGATTTCAACAGTTTGCTCCCACACAGAAACATAAAGTGAAAAATACTGTTTGAGTACTAGTTATAGCATTAAATCTCAATGTACAGCACACTAAGGGCAAAGATCCTACATGAGGAGTAAGTGCACAGTGACTCCTGTTGTTGACTTAACAAATTGACACTCTTCTTATGGCCTCAGTAATCACCCTAGGCTGTTGTCATGAGCTGCCAAGGCTATGGACGCCCCCTGAGTTCACCGACTCTGATCATATTTAGACAAGGCCATGGTCAAAGTGGAAGTTCTCTCCTCCCTTCAGAGAAAGGTACCTCCTTCTTTGATGACCCGTTCTTTCCACTGGGATCTCACTCGCAGAGATCTTTCATTTAGGTTTTTTTTTTCCCCCCCAGAGTGTCTTGGCTTTCCATGCCTGAAATACTCTCATGGGCATTTCAGCCGGATCCGCATGCCTTAAGGGCTGATTATGAGGCCAGAGTGCTGTTAGGACATTTGCCATTCTATGGGTCTGCTGTGTATCTCACTTCCCATGTTGGATCGTTCTCTCCCTTTTTGATTCTGTCAGCTAGTATTTGCAGACACTAGTCTTGTTTATGTGATCCCTTTGGTTCTTAGTCCTATCATTATGATCAATTGTGAACTGAAATTGATCACTGGGACTAGTGAGATGGCATTGGTACATGCCACCTCGATGGGATTGAATTGGAATCCCCTGGTATGTTTCTAACTCTACCGTTTGAGGTAAGTCAGCTTGAGCATGTCCCGAATTGCACATCTCTTCCCTCTCTGATTCCCACTCTTATATTTAACAGCGATCACTTTTCAGTTAAGTTTCAGCACTTAAGAAGAATTGTGTATTGATTACAGTATTCAACCAAAAGTATTAAGTAGAACAAACAAAAAAAAAATACTAAGAGGGATAACATATTAAGCTGTTCATCAACAGTCAGGGTGAGGGCTGAATATAATAAAAGAAACTTCACCTTAGCAAAAGTGCCAAAATTATTTAAACAATTTGTAAGTTATTTCCATACTTATCCTATGCTATTTTTAGGTACTTAAATCTAATATGGAGAGTCCTTATTCACAGTAGAGTTCTATATAGCACAAATATGCCACCACAAAGGCAAAAATAATTCTTAGCTAGAAGACAAGATATATTTGGAAGTCCTTGGTACCAACTGCATCTTAGACTTTGACATGTTCCTGAGACCAAGAACAGAAGCCTAACCAATGAGTAATGAGTTCTAAAATCTTGACCCCCCATTGGTCCCTGTGACCCAACAGCCCTTTTCTCGTAAATCTACTCATCATAACTAAGAACTCAAAACCCAGCACACTGCTCTTACTGTCTCCAGTATCAGAATGACTCATTGGAGACTTACATAGACTTTTCATTAATTTTCCTGAAAATCTGTTATTTTAGAACACATCAAGTTACAAGAATGCAGTAGGACAAAAAGGAACTATATTGTATGTTTCTAGTTTTGTGTAAAGTTTGCATAAAAAAGAAAGGTAGGATAGGTGTTGTAGAGTAGTGAGTTAAGCTACCACTTGGGACACCCACATCCAATATGAAGACAAAGGGAAAAAAACAGTCATCTTAAGTCAAAGAATCAGGCCTTTAGAAAGAATCAACCCTGCAGCTGACACTTATTCTACCCTCCAGAATGTGAGGAAATAAATTTCTGTTGTTTATGCCACCTCATCTATGGTATTTGTTATAGCAGCCCTAGAAAACTTACACACCATTTATACAGTGCATGCCAATAGAGACAGTGCAAGCATCCAGGGCAATATGCTAAGCATATTATTCCATTGACAGGATTTTAACATTTCAAGTTATTTGATTTTTTTTTAGATTTATTTTATTTATTTGAAAGGCAGAGTTGCAAGGGGAAGGAGAGAGAGAGAGGAATAGATGAAGATAGGGATCTTCCATCTGCCGGCTCACTCCTCAAATGGCCTCAATGGCCAGGGCTGGGCTGGGCTAGAGCCAGGAACTTCATGCATGTCTCCTGCATGGCTGCAGGTACCCAGGGACTTGGGTTGTCTTCTTCTGCTTTCCCAGGCACATTATCAGGGAGCAGGATGGGAAGTAGAGCAGCTGGGACATTAAAATGTTCCCCATATGGCATGCCAGTGTTGCAGGTGGCAGCTTAACCTGTCACACCACAACAACACCCCTAGGTTAGTTGTTTTTAATGGCAATATATCCACATTTGAAAGTTTAAATACATAAGATTGTGTTGTGAAAAAAAATCCCTTACCCATATTACCAGATTATCCAGTTCCCTTCTGGACATATCAATGTTATTTGTTTCTTGTGTTCCTTTCTGAAGATATTCTATGCATAAAACCAAGTATGTGTATACATATTTATATAGTCCTCCAGTTGTTTACTATAGACATTATACTACCTCTTACATACATTTTTAATAAGATACCTTGGAGATTGCTTTTCTATGGAAAGACTTAATCAAAGACTGCTTGTTCTAATTGCAAAAAAAAAAGTATATATGACATACATGAAATATGTACCCTTTATATAAATAAATAACAGAACATAAATTATATTTTTAAAACAAGACAGTATAGAGAAAATGATAGATAAGAAGGAACGTTTAACTTTAAACTTTCTATTTGAAATTAGTAAGAACAAAATTTAGAAAGAAAGTATTAAACTCAAGAAAGATTAAACAGAGCAAAATAAAAGAGAATGAAAAGGAGGTAAAAAAGCAAAATTTTATAAAGAAACAAGTGATCATATACAGATCTCAGCAAACCAAAATTATATTTATCTAGTTATTAATAAAATAGTAATACCTCTGAGATGGCTGCTCATGTACAGGAAAAAAAGAAAAGCTAAATGAACTAGAATTAAACGTTGAAATGCACCGGGGCCAGTGTGTGGCATAGTAGGTTAAGCCTCCACCTGTGGCACTGGTATTCCATAAGGATGCCAGTTTGTGCCCTGGTTTTTCCTCTTCCAATCCAGCTCCATTACTATAGCCTGGGAAAGCAGTGGAAGATGGCCCAAGGCCTTAGGCCCCTGTACCCACATGGGAGATCAGGATGGAAGATGCTGGCTCCTGGCTTCAGATCATTATACTATTATACATATACATAGTATATATTATACTATTATACATATAATGTATACTACTATACATTATACAGATCAGCACAGCTCCAGCCATTGTGGCCATTTGGGGAGTGAAACCAGTGGATCCAAGATTCTCTCTCTCTCTCTCTCTTTTCTCCTCCTCCCTCTCTCTGTGTTTGTGA